>NW_012307027.1:0-2674 GCF_000151885.1 Dipodomys ordii | reverse complement strand
GAATTTGCAGCATAAGATGCTGAGTAGAAGAAGATGCAGCAGTATCAGCATCTGATTCAGCTGCAGAGTAGCAGGACTAGAAGAATCAGATTATGCATCATAAGCTGCTGCAGTGTAGTAGCAGTCGCAGTAGAAGGAGCAGCAGAATGAGATGCAGTAGGAGACTCAGCAGGAGTAGCAGAAGAAGGAGATGCAGAAGTAGCATCAGAAGATGTAGCTGTAGCAGAAGTAGATGCAGCAGGAGAAGCAGCAGATGCAGAAGAAGCAGAAGCAGAAGTAGGAGAAGGAGAAGGAGTAGCAAGGGCAGCAGCATCAATATGAGAAGCAGAGGAGAAGAAGAAGCAGAATGAGAAGCAGAAAGAGAAGCAGTAGAAGCAGAAGAAGCAGTAAAAGCAGAAGCAAAAGAAAGAGAAGAAGACGAAGAAGAAGAAGAAGAAGAAGAAGAAGAAGAAGAAGAAGAAGAAGAAGAAGAAGAAGAAGAAGAAGAAGAAGAAGAAGAAGAAGAGGAAGAGGAAGAAGAAGAAGAAGAAGAAGAAGAAGAAGAAGAAGAAGAAGAAGAAGAGGAAAAAGAAGAAGAAGACGACGACGAAGAAGAAGAAGAAGAAGAAGAAGAAGAAGAAGAAGAAGAAGAAGAAGAAGAAGAAGAAGAAGAAGAAGAAGCATAAGGAGAAGCAGTAGAAGCAGAAGAAGCAGATGCAGGGGAAGCAGAAGCAGAAGAAAAAGAATAAGCAAAAGAAGCAGAAGCAGAAGCACTGGGAGAAGCAGAAGAAGGAGAAGGAGAAGGAGCAGCAGAAGGAGAAGCAGAAGCAGAAAGAGAAGCAGAAACAGAAGGAGAAGAAGAAGGAGAAGCAGGAGAATCAGAAAAAGCAGAAGAGGAAGCAGAAAGAGGAGAAGAAGGAGAAGCAGAAGTAGAATCAGATGAAACAGAAGAAGAAGCAGAAGAAACAGAAGCAAAAGAAACAGAAGAAGGAGAAGAGCAGAAGCAGAAGCAGAAGGAGAAGCAGAAGCGAAGGAGAAGAAGAAAGAGAAGCAGGAGAAGCAGAAGCAGGAGAAGCAGAAGAAACAGGAGAAGCCGAAGAAGCAGAAGCAGAATCTGAAGCAGGAGAAACAGAAGAAGCAAAATCTGAAGCAGAAGCAGAAGAAACAGTAATAGTAGAATAAGCAGAAGCAGAAGCAGCAAGAGAAGCAGAAGAAGAAGAAGTCGGAGAAGGCGAGAGAGAAGGATTAGGAGTAGGAGAAGCAAAAGGATAAGCAGAAGCAGAAAGAGACGCAGAAGGAAAAGCAGCACGAGAAGTAGGAGAAGCAGGAGAAGCAGAAGCAGGAGAAGCAGAAGAAACAGAAGACGCAGAAGCAGAATGAGAAGCAGAAGGAGAAATTGAAGCAGAAGCAGAAGAAGAAGCAGAAGCAAAAGGAGAAGCAGAAGAAGAGAAGGAGAAGCAGGACGAGAAGCAGGAGAAGCAGAAGCAGGAGAAGAAGAAGCAGAAGAAACAGAAGAAGGAGAACAAGCAGAAGCAGAAGGAGAAGCAGAAACAGAAGGAAAAGCAAAAAGAGAAGCAGGAGAAGCAGAAGAAGCAGCAGCAGGAGAAGCAGAAGCAGAAGAAGCCGAAGAAGCAGAAGCAGAACCTGAAGCAGAAGGAGAAGCAGGAGAAGCAGAAGAAGCAGAATCTGGAGAAGCAGAAGGAGAAGCAGAAGCAGAAAGAGAAGCAAAAGCAGAAGGAGAAGCAGAAGAAACAGAAGAAGCAGAGGCAGTAGCAGAAGAAGCAGAAGATGCAGAAGCAGAAGGAGAAGCAGAAGGGAAAGCAGAAGAACGAGAAGGAGAAGGAGAAGGAGAAACAGAAGGAGAAGCAGAAAGAGAAGCAGAAGAAGGAGCAGGAGAAGGAAAAGCAGCAGGAGAAGCAGAAAGAGCAGCAGAAGGAGAAGCAGGAGAAGCAGAATCAGGAGAAGCAGAAGCAGAAGCAGAAGCAGAAACAGAAGGAGAAGCAGAAAGAGAAGGAGGGGAAGCAGAAGAAGCAGAAGCAGGAGAAGCAGAAGCATAAGAATCCGAAGAAGCAGAAGCAGAACCTGAAGCAGAAGGAGAAGCAGAAGAAACAGAAGAAGTAGAAGCAGTAGCAGTTGTAGCAGAAGCAGAACGAGAAGCAGAACGAAAAGCAGAAGAACAAGATGGAGAAGGAGAAACAGAAGGAGCAGCAGAAGGAGAAGCAGAAAGAGAAGCAGGTAAAGCAGAAGAAGAAGAAGGAGAAGGAGAATCAGAAGGAGAAGCAGAAGAAGAAGAAGGAGAAGCAGAAGAAGATGCAGAAGGAGAAGCAGAAGAAGCAGAAGCAGAAGGAGAAGAAGGAAAAGCAGAAGAAGCAGAAGCAAAAGGAGAAGCAAAAGAAGGAGAAGGAGAAACAGAAGCAGAAGAAGAAGCATAAGGACAAACACAAGCAGAAGGAGATGCAGAAGGAGAAGCAGGAGAAAGAGAAGAAACAGAAGCTGAAGGAGAAGCAGAAGTAGGAGAAGGAGAAGCAGAAGGAGAAGCAGAAGCGGAATGAGAAGCAGAAACAGAAGCAGGAGAAGCACAAGAAAAAGAAGCAGGAGAAGCCGAAAGAGAAGAAGCAGAAGAAGCAGAAACAGAAGCAGAAGTAGAAGCAGAAGCAGAAGGAGAAGCAGCAGAACAAGTAGAACCAGAAATTCA
>NW_012307026.1:0-2674 GCF_000151885.1 Dipodomys ordii | reverse complement strand
AAGGAGAAGTTGAATGATAAGTAGAAGAAGGAGCAGGAGAAGGAATTGCTGGAGGAGAAGCAGAATGAGCAGCAGAAGGAGAAGCAGGAGAAGCAGAAACAGGAGAAGCAGAAGCAGAAGAAACAGGTGAAGGACAAGAAGCAGAAGCAGAAGGAGAAGCAGAAACAGAAGGAGAAGCAGAATGAGAAGGAGGGGAAGCAGAAGAAGCAGAAGCAGGAGAAGCAGAAGCATAAGAATCCGAAGAAGCAGAAGCAGAACCTGAAGCAGAAGGAGAAGCAGAAGAAACAGAAGAAGTAGAAGCAGTAGCAGTTGTAGCAGAAGCAGAACGAGAAGCAGAAGGAAAAGCAGAAGAACAAGAAGGAGAAGGAGAAACAGAAGGAGCAGCAGAAGGAGAAGCAGAAAGAGAAGCAGGTAAAGCAGAAGAAGAAGCAGCAGAAGGAGAATCAGAAGGAGAAGCTGAAGAAGAAGAAGGAGAAGCAGAAGAAGATGCAGAAGGAGAAGCAGAAGAAGCAGAAGCAGAAGGAGAAGAAGGAAAAGCAGAAGAAGCAGAAGCAAAAGGAGAACCAAAAGAAGGGGAAGGAGAAGCAGAAGCAGAAGAAGAAGCATAAGGACAACCACAAGCAGAAGGAGATGCAGAAGGAGAAGCAGGAGAAACAGAAGAAGCAGAAGCTGAAGGAGAAGCAGAAGGAGGAGAAGGAGAAGGAGGAGAAGCAGAAGGAGAAGCAGAAGCGGAATGAGAAGCAGAAACAGAAGCAGGAGAAGCACAAGAAAAAGAAGCAGGAGAATCCGAAACAGAAGAAGCAGAAGAAGCAGAAACAGAAGCAGAAGTAGAAGCAGAAGCAGAAGGAGAAGCAGCAGAACAAGTAGAACCAGAAATTCAGGCAGGAGAAACAGAAGACGCAGAAGCAGAAGCAGAAGGAGAAGCAAAAAGAGAAGCAGAAGAAGTAGAAGAACCAGCAAAAGGAGAAGCAGCAGAAGAAGCAGAAAAAAAAGCAGGAGAAGCAGAAGCAGAAAGAGAAGTAGAAGCAGAAGAAGAAGAAGAAGCAAAAGAAGCATAAGAAGCAGAAGCAGGAGAAGCAGAACCAGAAGAAAAAGAAGAAGCATAAGAAGCAGAAGCAGAGGGAGAAGCAGAAGAAGGAGAAGGAGCAGCAGAAGGAGAAGCAGAAGGAGAATCAGGAGGAGAAGCAGAAGAAGGAGAAGCAGAAGAAGAAGCAGAAGCAGAAGAAGATGCAGAAGGAGAAGCAGGAGAAGCAGAAGAAGCAGAAGCAGAATGAGAAGCAGAAGTAGGAGAAGGAGAAGGAGAAGGAAGGGCAGCAGAATCAATAGGAGAAGCAGAAGGAGAAGCAGAAACAGAAGAAACAGAAGGAGAAGAAGCAGAAGCAGAAGAAGAAGCAGAAACCGAAGGAAAAGCAGAAAGAGAAGCAGGAGAAGCAGAAGAAGCAGCAGCAGGAGAAGCAGAGGCAGAAGAAGCCGAAGAAGCAGAAGCAGAACCTGAAGCAGAAGGAGAAGCAGGAGAAGCAGAAGAAGCAGAATCTGGAGAAGCAGAAGGAGAAGCAGAAGCAGAAAGAGAAGCAAAAGCAGAAGGAGAAGCAGAAGAAACAGAAGAAGCAGAGGCAGTAGCAGAAGAAGCAGAAGATGCAGAAGCAGAAGGAGAAGCAGAAGGAAAAGCAGAAGAACGAGAAGGAGAAGGAGAAACAGAAGGAGAAGCAGAAAGAGAAGCAGAAGAAGGAGCAGGAGAAGGAAAAGCAGCAGGAGAAGCAGAAAGAGCAGCATAAGGAGAAGCAGGAGATGCAGAAACAGGAGAAGCAGAAGCAGAAGAAAAGGGAGAAGGACAAGAAGCAGAAGCAGAAGGAGAAGCAGAAACAGAAGGAAAAGCAGAAAGAGAAGGAGGGGAAGCAGAAGAAGCAGAAGCAGGAGAAGCAGAAGCATAAGAATCCGAAGAAGCAGAAGCAGAACCTTGAAGCAGAAGGAGAAGCAGGAGAAGCAGAAGAAGCAGAATCTGGAGAAGCAGAATGAGAAGCAGAAGGAGAAGCAGAAGCAGAAAGAGAATCAAAAGCAGAAGGAGAAGCAGAAAAAACAGAAGAAGTAGAAGCACTAGCAGTTGTAGCAGAAGCAGAAGGAGAAGCAGAAGGAAAAGAAGAAGAACAAGAAGGAGAAGGAGAAACAGAAGGAGAAGCAGAAGGAGAAGCAGAAAGAGAAGCAGGTAAAGCAGAATAAGAAGAAGCAGAAGGAGAATCAGAAGGAGAAGCAGAAGAAGGAGAAGGAGAAGCAGAAGCAGACGAAGATGCAGAAGGAGAAGCATGAGAAGCAGAAGAAGCAGAAGCAGAAGGAGAAGCAGGAAAAGCAGAAGAAGCCCAAGCAAAAGGAGAAGCAAAAGAAGGAGAAGGAGAAGCAGAGGCAGAAGAAGAAGCATAAGGACAAGCACAAGCAGAAGGACATGCAGAAGGAGAAGCAGGAGAAGCAGAAGAAGCAGAAGCTGAAGGAGAAGCAGAAGTAGGAGATGGAGAAGCAGGAGAAGCAGAAGCAGAAGGAGAAGCAGAAGCGGAATGAGAAGCAGAAAGAGAAGCAGGAGAAGTACAAGATGCAGAAGCAGGAGAAGCCGAAAGAGAAGAAGTAGAAGAAGCAGAAACTGAAGCAGAAGGAGAAGCAGAAGGAGAAGCAGAAAGAGAAGCAA
>NW_012307025.1:0-2674 GCF_000151885.1 Dipodomys ordii | reverse complement strand
TAGAAGCAGAAGAAGCAGGAAAAGCAGAAGCAAAAGAAAGAGAAGAAGAAGAAGAAGAAGAAGAAGAAGAAGAAGAAGAAGAAGAAGAAGAAGAAGAAGAAGAAGAAGAAGAAGAAGAAGAAGGAGAAGGAGAAGGAGAAGGAGAAGGAGAAGGAGAAGGAGAAGGAGAAGCATAAGGAGAAGCAGTAGAAGCAGAAGAAGCAGAAGCAGGAGAAGCAGAAGCAGAAGAAAAAGAATAAGCATAAGAAGCAGAATCAGAGGCAGAAGCAGAAGAAGGAGAAGGAGCAGCAGAAGGAGAAGCAGAAGCAGAAAGAGAAGCAGAAACAGAAGGAGAACAAGTAGGAGAAGCAGGAGAATCAGAAGAAGTAAAAGTAGAAGCAGAAAGAGAAGGAGAAGAAGGAGAAGCAGAAGTAGAATCAGAAGAAACAGAAGAAGAAGAAGCAGAAGAAACAGAAGCAAAAGAAACAGAAGAAGGAGAAGTGCAGAAGCAGAAGCAGAAGGAGAAGCAGAAGAAGAAGGAGAAGCAGAAAGAGAAGCAGGAGAAGCAGGAGAAGCAGAAGCAGAAGAAACAGAAGAAGCCGAAGAAGCAGAAGGAGAATGTGAAGCAGAAGGAGAAACAGAAGAAGCACAATCTGAAGCAGAAGCAGAAGAAACAGAAATAGTAGAATAAACAGAAGCAGAAGCAGCAGGAGAAGCAGAAGAAGAAGAAGGAGAAGGCAAAAGAGAAGGATTAGGAGTAGGAGAAGCAGAAGGATAAGCAGAAGCAGAAAGAGAAGCAGAAGGAGAAGCAGCACTAGAAGCAGGAGAAGCAGAAGAAGCAGATGCAGGAGAAGCAGAAAAACACAGAAGACGCAGAAGCAGAATGAGAAGCAGAAGGAGAAATTGAAGCAGAAGGAGAAGCAGAAGAAGAAGGAGAAGGAATTGGAGAAGCAGAAAGATAAGCAGAACGAGAAGCAGGAGAAGCGGAAGCAGGAGAAGCAGAAGCAGAAGAAACAGAAGAAGGAGAAGAAGCAGAAGCAGAAAGGAAAAGCAGAAACAGAAGGAAAAGCAGAAGGAGATGCAGAAGAAGCAGCAGCAGGAGAAGCAGAAACAGAAGAAGCCGAAGAAACAGAAGCAGAACCTGAAGCAGAAGGAGAAGCAGGAGAAGGAGAAGAAGCAGAATCTGGAGAAGCAGAAGGAGAAGCAGAAGCAGAAAGAGAAGCAGACGAAGAGAAGCAGAACGAGAAGCAGGAGAAGCAGAAGAAGAAGAAACAGAAGAAGGAGAAGTAGCAGAAGCAGAAGGAGAAGCAGAAGGAGAAGCAGAAAGAGAAGCAGAAACAGAAGGAGAAGCAGAAAGAGAAGGAGGGGAAGCAGAAGAAGCAGAAGCATAAGAATCCGAAGAAGCAGAAGCAGAACCTGAAGCAGGAGAAATAAAAGAAGCAGAATCTGGAGAAGCAGAATGAGAAGCAGAAGGAGAAGCAGAAGCAGAAAGAGAATCAAAAGCAGAAGTAGAAGCAGAAGAAACAAAAGAAGCAGAAGCAGTAGTCGTTGTAGCAGAAGCAGAAGGAAAAGCAGTAGGAAAAGCAGAAGAACGAGAAGGAGAAGCAGAAGGAGAATCAGAAGGAGAAGCAGAAGAAGGAGAAGGAGAAGTAGCAGCAGAAAGAGAAGCAGAAGCAGAAGAAGATGCAGAAGGAGAAGCAGGAGAAGCAGAAGAAGCAGAAGCAGAAGGAGAAGAAGGACAAACAGAAGAAGCAGAAGCAAAAGGAGAAGCAAAAGAAGGAGAAGGAGAAGCAGAAGCAGAAGAAGAAGCATAAGGACAAGCACAAGCAGGAGATGCAGAAGGAGGAGCAGGAGAAGCAGAAGAAACAGAAGCTGAAGGAGAAGCAGAAGTAGGAGAAGGAGAAGGAGGAGAAGCAGAAGCAGAAGGAGAAGCAGAAGCGGAATGAGAAGCAGAAAGAGAAGCAGGAGAAGCAAAAGATGCAGAAGCAGGAGAAGCCGAAAGAGAAGAATCAGAAGAGGCAGAAACAGAAGCAGAAGTAGAAGCAGAAGCAGAAGGAGAAGCAGCAGAAAATGTAGAACCAGAAATTCAGGCAGGAGAAACAGAAGAAGCAGAAGCAGAAGCAGAAGGAGAAGCAAAAAGAGAAGCAGAAGAAGAAGTAGAAGAAGCAGCAGAAGGAGAAGCCGCCTAAGAAGCAGAAAAAAGAAGTAGGAGAAGCAGAAGCAGAAAGAGAAGTAGAAGCCGAAGAAGCAGAAGCAGAAGAAGAAGCAGTAGAAGCATAAGAAGCAGAAGCAGGAGAAGCAGAGGCAGAAGAAAAAGAAGAAGCATAAGAAGCAGAAGCAGAGGGAGACACAGAAGAAGGAGAAGGAACAGCAGAAGGTGAAGCAGAAGGAGATGCAGAAGCAGAAGGAGAAGCAGAAACAGAAGGAGAAGAAGAAGGAGAAGTTGGAGAATCAGAAGAAGCAGAAGAAGAAGCAGAAAGAGTAGCAGAAGAAGGAGAAGGAGAAGCAGATCGAGAAGGACAAGCAGGAGAAGCAGATGATGCAGAGTGGGAGAAGTAGATGCAGATGATGATGATGATGAGATGATGACTATGACGATGATGACGATATGATGATGATGATGATGAGATGATGAGATGATGATGATGATACGTATGAGTAGATGTATATGAGATTGGATATGAGAAGGAGCTGA
>NW_012307024.1:0-2674 GCF_000151885.1 Dipodomys ordii | reverse complement strand
AGCAGAAACAGAAGGAGAACAAGAAGGAGAAGCAGGAGAATCAGAAGAAGCAGAAGTAGAAGCAGAAAGAAAGGAGAAGAAGGAGAAGCAGAAGTAGAATCAGAAGAAACAGAAGAAGAAGAAGCAGAAGAAACAGAAGCAAAAGAAACAGAAGAAGGAGAAGAGCAGAAGCAGAAGCAGAAGGAGAAGCAGAAGTAGAAGGAGAAGCAGAAAGAGAAGCAGGAGAAGCAGAAGAAGCAGCAGAAGCAGAAGCAGAAGAAACTGGAGAAGCCGAAGAAGCAGAAGCAGAATCTGAAGCAGAAGGAGAAACAGAAGAAGCACAATCTGAAGCAGAAGCAGAAGAAACAGAAATAGTCGAATAAGCAGAAGCAGAAGCAGCAGGAGAAGCAGAAGAAGAAGACGGAGAAGGCGAAAGAGAAGGATTAAGAGTAGGAGAAGAAAAAGGATAAGCAGAAGCAGAAAGAGACTCAGAAGGAGAAGCAGCACGAGCAGTAGGAGAAGCAGGAGAAGCAGAAGGAACAGAAGACGCATAAGCAGAATGAGAATCACAAGGAGAAATTGAAGCAGAAGCAGAAGGAGAAGCAGAAGAAGAAGCAGAAGGATAAGCAGAAGAAGGAGAAGGAGAAGCAGAAAAAGAAGTAGAACGAGAAGCAGGAGAAGCAGAAGCAGGAGAAGCAGAAACAGATAAAACCGAAGAAGGAGATAAGCAGAAGCAGCAGAAGCAGAAGCAGAAGAAGCCAAAGAAGCAGAAGCAGAACCTGAAGCAGAAGGAGAAGCAGGAGAAGCAGAAGAAGCAGAATCTGGAGAAGCAGAATGAGAAGCTGAAGGAGAAGCAGACGCAGAAAGAGAATCAAAAGCAGAAGGAGAAGCAGAAGAAACAGAAGAATAGAAGCAGTAGCCGTTGTAGCAGAAGCAGAAGGAGAAGCCGAAGGAAAAGCCGAAGAACAAGAAGGAGAAGGAGAAACAGAAGGAGAAGCAGTAGGAGAAGCAGAAAGAGAAGCAGGTAAAGCAAAAGAAGAAGAAGCACAAGGAGAATCAGAAGGAGAAGCAGAAGAAGGAGAAGGACAAGCAGAAGAAGAAGAAGATGCAGAAGGAGAAGCAGGAGAAGCAGAAGAAGCAAACGCAGAAGCAGAAGGAGAAGCAGGAAAAGCAGAAGCAAAAGGAGAAGCAAAAGAAGGAGAAGCAGAGGCAGAAGAAGAAGCATAAGGACAAGCACAAGCAGAAGGAGATGCAGAAGGAGAAGCAGGGGAAGCAGAAGAAGCAGAAGATGAAGAAGAAGCAGAAGTAGGAGAAGGAGAAGCAGAAGCAGAAAGAGAAGCAGAGCGGAATGAGAAGCAGAAAGAGAAGCAGGAGAAGCACAAGAAGCCGAAGCAGGAGAAGCCGAAAGAGAAGAAGCAGAAGAAGCAGAAACAGAAGCAGAAGTAGAAGCAGAAGCAGAAGGAGAAGCAGCAGAAGAAGTAGAACCAGAAATTCAGGCCGGAGAAACAGAAGAAGCAGAAGCAGAAAGAGAAGCAAAAAGAGAAGCAGAAGGAGAAGTAGAAGAAGTAGCAGAAGGAGAGGCAGCAGAAGAAGCAGAAAAACTAGGAGGAGAAGCAGGAGCAGAAAGAGAAGTAGAAGCAGAAGAAGCAGAAAAAGCAGAAGCAGAAGAAGAACCAGTAGAAGCATAAGAAGCAGAAGCAGGAGAAGCAGAAGCAGAAGAACAAGAAGAAGCATAAGAAGCAGAAGCAGAAGCAGAGGGAGAAACAGAAGAAGGAGAAGGAGCAACACTAGGTGAAGCAGAAGGAGTTGCAGAAACAGAAAGAGAAGCAGAAACAGAAGGAGAAGAAGAAGGATTAGTTGGAGAATCAGAAGAAGCAGAAGCAGAAAGAGAAGCAGAAGAAGGAGAAGGAGAAGCAGAAACAGAGGAAAGGAAGGAGAAGCAGAAGAAGCAGAAGCGGGAGAAGCAGAAGAAGAAGAAGAAACAGAAGAAGGAGAAGGAGCAGAAGGAGAAGCAGAAGCAAAAGGAGAAGCAGAAAGAGAAGCAGAAGAAGCATTAGCAGGAGAAGCAGAAGCAGAAGAAACAGAAGAAGCCGAAGAAGCAGAAGCAGGACCTGAAGCAGAAGAAACAGAACTAGCAGAAGAAGCAGAAGCAGAACGAGAAGCAGAAGAAGAAGAAGGAGAAGGAGAAAGAGAAGGATTAGGAGTAGGAAGAGCAGAAGGAAAATCAGAAGCAGAACGAGAAGCAGAAGGAGCAGGAGAAGGAGAAGCAGAAGGAGAATCAGAAGGAAAAGCAGAAGAAGGAGAAGTAGAAGCAGAAGAAGCAGCAGAAGGAGAAGCAGAAGCAGAAGAAGATGCAGAAGGAGAAGCAGATGAAGCAAAAGCAGAAGGAGAAGCAGAAGTAGGAGAAGGAGAAGGAGAAGGAATGGCAGCAGAAGCAATAGGAGAAGCAGAAGGAGACGCAGAAGCAGAATGAGAAGCAGAAAGAGAAGCAGTAGAAGCAGAAGTAGCAGGAAAAGCAGAGGCAGACGAAAGAGAAGAAGAAGAAGAAGAAGAAGACGAAGAAGACGATGATGATGATGTGACATGACGATGACATGAGATGATGAGAGGAGAAGAGAGAGAGACGATGAGAGACGAGAGAGAGAGAGAGAGAGAGAGAGAGAGAGAGAGAGAGAGAGAGAGAGAGAGAGAGAGG
>NW_012307023.1:0-2675 GCF_000151885.1 Dipodomys ordii | reverse complement strand
CCCACTGTGTCCTTGCTGTGTCCCACACTGTTTTCCGCTGTGTCTCTCACTGTGTCTCCAGATGTGTCCGTTTGTGTCCTCAGCTGTGTACCCCGCTGTGTCCTGCTGTGTCCCTCCTGTTTTGACGCTGTGTCCCGCTGTGTCCCGCTGTGTCCTCGCTGTGTTCCCAGCTGTGTCCCGCTGTGTACCCCTCTGTGTTCCCCTCTGTGTCCCGCTGTGTCCCCCGCTGTGTCCCGCTGAGTCCCGCTGTGTCCCGATGTGTACTGCTGTGTCCCCCGCTGAGTCCCGCTGTGTCCCCGCTGTGTCCCGCTGTGTCCTGCTGTGTCCCGCTGTGTCCCCCGCTTTGTCCCGCTGTGTCCCCGCAGTGTCCCCGCTGTGTCCCACTGTGTCCCGTGGTGTCCAGCTTTGTCCCCCGAGGTGTCTCCCGCTGAGTCCCCTCTGTGTCCCCACTATGTCCCGCTGTGTTCTCGCTGTGTCCCCCGCTGTCTACCACTTTGTCCCCCACTATGTCCCACTGTGTCCTCGCTGTGTCCCCCGCTGTGTCCCGCTCTGTCCTCTCTGTGTCCCCTGCTGTGTCCCGTTGTGTCCCCTGCTGTTTTCCCCGCTGTGTCCCGCTGTGTCTACTGCTGTGTCCCTGCTGTGTCCCGCTGTGTCCCGCTGTGTCCTCGCTGTGTCCTCCGCTGTGACCCGCTGTGTCCCTGCTGTGTCCTCCGCTGTGTCCCGCTGTGTCTACTGCTGTGTCCTGCTGTGTCCCGCTGTGTCCCTGCTGGGACCCGCTGTGTCCCGCTGTGTACCCGCTTTGTCCCCGCTATGTCCCGCTGTGTACCCCGCGGTGTTCAGCTTGGTCCCCGCTGTGTCTCATTGTGTCCCACGCTCTGTCCCCGACTGTGTTCTGCTGTGTCCCCCGCTGTGTCCCGCTGTGTCCCCCGTTGTGTCCCCGCCGGGTAACCGCTTTTTCTCGCTGTGTCCCGCTGTGTTCCGTGGTGTCCCGCTCTGTCCCCCGCTATGTCCCCCGCTTTGTCCCCGCTGTGTCCCGCTGTGACCCGCTGTGTCCCCCGCTGTTTCCCGTTGTGTCCCCAGCTGTGTACCATGCTGTGTCCCACTGTGTCACACTGTGTCCCTTGGTGTCTCGCTTTGTCGCCCGCTGTGTCCCCGCTGAGTCCCCGCTGTGTCCCCGCTGTGTCCCGCTGTGTCCTCGCTGTGTCCCCCGCTGTCTCCCGTTCTGTCCCTCGCTGTGTCTCACGCTTTTTCCCCGCTGTGTCCCACTGTGACCCGCTGTGTCCTGCTGTGTCCCCCACTCTGTCTCTTTGTGTCCCCAGCTGTGTAACCCGCTGTGTAACGCTGTGTCCCCGCTGTATCGACGCTGTGTCCCGCTGGGTCCCGCTGTGTTCTCGCTGTGTTCCCCGCTGTGTACCGCTGTGTAGCCCTCTGTGTCCCCCTCTGTGTCCCGCTGTGTCCCCCACTGTGTCCCGCTGTGTCCCGCTGAGTCCCGCTGTATACTGCTGTGTGCCCCGCTGAGTCCTGCTGTGTACCCGCTGTGTCCCGCTGTGTCCCGCTTTGTCCTGCGCTGTGTCCCGCTGTGTCTACTGCTGTGTCCCTGCTGGGTCACGATGTGTCCCGCTGGGTCCCGCTGTGTCTCGCAGTGTCCTCGCTGTGTCCCACGCTGTGTTCCACTGTTTCCTCGGTGTGTCCCCCGATGTGTCCCTTTGTGTCCCCAGCTGTGTACCCTGTTGTGTCCCGCTGTGTACCCGCTGTATCGACGCTGGGTCCCGCTGTGTCCCGCTGTGTCCTCGCTGTGTTCCCCACTGTGTCCCGCTGTGTACCCCTCTGTGTCCCTCTCTGTGTACCGCTGTGTCCCACGCAGTGTCCCGCTGTGTCCCGCTGTGTACTGCTGGGTCCCCCGCTGATTCCCGCTGTGTCCCCACTGTGTCTACTGCTGTGTCCCTGCTGTGTCCCACTGTGTCTCGCTGTGTCCTCGCAGTGTCCCACGCTGTGTTTCACTGTGTCCTCGGTGTGTCCCCCGATGTGTCCCTTTGTGTCCCCAGCTGTGTACCCTGTTGTGTCCCGCTTTGTACCCGCTGTGTCTACTGCTGTGTCCCTGCTGGGTCCCGCTGGGTCCCGCTGTGTCCCACTGTGTCCCGCTGAGTCCTGCTGTGTACCCGCTGTGTCCCGCTCTGTCCCACTTTGTCCCGCGCTGTGTCCCGCTGTGTCTACTGCTGTGTCCCTGCTGGGTCCCGCTGTGTCCCGCTGTGTCCCGCTGTGTCCACGCTGTGTCCCACACTGTGTTCCGCTGTGTCCTCCTGTGTCCCCCGATGTGTCCCTTTGTGTCCCCAACTGTGTAACCCGCTGTGTCCCGCTGTGTCCCACGCTGTGTTCCACTGTGTCCTCGGTGTGTCCCCCGATATATCCCTTTGTGTCCCCAGCTCTGTACCCTGTTGTGTCCCGCTGTGTACCCGCTGTATTGACGCTGTGTCCCGCTGGGTCCCGCTGTGTCCTTGCTGTGTTCCCCGCTGTGTCCGGCTGTGTACCCCTCTGTGTCCCCCTCTGTGTCCCACTGTGTCCCACGCAGTGTCGCGCTGTGTCCTGTTGTGTCCCGCTGTGTACTGCTGGGTCCCCTGCTGAGTCCCACTGTGTCCCACGCTGTGTCGCGCTGTGTTCCGCTGTGTCCCCCGCTG
>NW_012307022.1:0-2675 GCF_000151885.1 Dipodomys ordii | reverse complement strand
CACGCTGTGTCCCCCGCTGTGTCACTCGCTGTGTCCCCCGCTGTGTCCCGCTGTGTCCCGCTGTGTCCCCCGCTGTGTCCTTGCTGTGTCCCCGCTGGGTCCCGCTGGGTCCCGCAGTGTCCCCCGCTGAGTCCCGTTGTGTCACCTCTGTGTCCCGCTGTGTCCCCGCTCTATCGACGCTGTGTCCTGCTGGGTCCCGCTGTGTCCTCTCTTTGTTCCCCGCTGTGTCCCGCTGTGTCCCCCGCTGTGTCTCTCGCTGTGTCCAGCTGTGTCCCCGGCTGTGTTCGTCTGAGTCCGGCTGTGTCCCCCGCTGTGTCCCCGCTGTGTCCCGCTGTGTCCCGCAGTGTCCCCAGTTGTGTCCCGCTGTGTCACCGCTGTGTCCCGCTGTGTCCTCACTGTGTCCCCCGCTGTGTAACACTTTGTCCCTGCTGTGTACTCCGCTGTGTCCCTCTGTGTCCCCCGCTGTGTCCCGCTGTGTCCCCTGCTGTGTCCCCACTGTGTCACGCTGTGTTTCGCTGTGTCCGGCTGTGTCCTCGCTCTGTCTCATTCAGTGTCCAGCTGTGTCCTCCCTGTGTCCCCCGCTGTGTCCCGCTAAGTCCCCTGCTGTGTCCCGTTGAGTCCCGCTGTGTCACGCTCTGTCCCATCTGTGTCCCTCTGTGTCCAGCTCTGTCCCCGTTGTGTGTCCGCTGTGCCCCGCTGTGTACCCTTCTGTGTCCAGCTGTGTCCCCTCTGTGTCCCGCTGTGTCCCTTCTCTTTCCCCCGCTGTCCACTGCTGTGTCCCCCGGCTGTGTCCCGCAGTGTCCCCGCTGTGTCCCGCTGTGTCCTACTGTGTCCCGTGGTGTCCCGCTTTTTCCCCTCTATGTCCCCTGCTGAGTCCCCACTGTGTCCCCGCTGTGTCCAGCTGTGTCCTCGGTGTGTCCTCCGCTGTCTCCCGCTTTGTCCCACGCTGTGTCCTACTGTGTCCCTGCTGTGTCCGGCTGTGTCCCCCGCTGTGTCCCTCTGTGTCCCGCTGTGTCCTCGCTGTGTCCCCCTCTGTGTCCCGCTGTGTCCCCCGCCGTGTCCCGCTGTGTCCCGCTGTGTCCCGCTGTGTCCCCGCTGTGTCCCGCTGTGTCCCGCTTTGTCCCCCACTGTGTCCCGCAGTGACCCCGCTGTGTCCCGCTGTGTCCCACTGTGTCCCGTGGTGTCCCGCTTTGTCCCCGCTGTGTCCCCGGCTGAGTCTCGCTGTGTCCCCACTGTGTCTTCTCTGTGTCCCCCGCTGTGTCCTGCTCTGTTCCCCACTGTGTCTCTCGTTTGTCCCCGCTGTGCCCCACTGTGTCCCGCTGTGTCCCCCACTGTGTCCCGTTGTGTCAACAGCTGTGTACCCCGCTGTGTCCCCGCTGGTTCACCGCTGTTTCACGCTGTGCCCCGCTGTGTTCCGTGGTGTCCCGCTTTTTCCCCCGCTGTGGCCCCCCCGAGCCACCTTTGTGTCCCCGCTGTGTCCCGCTGTGTCCTCGCTGTGTCCGCCTCTGTCTCCCGCTCTGTCCACCGCTGTGTCTCACGCTTTGTCCCCGCTGGGTCCCGCTGTGTCCCGCTCTGTTCCCCACTGTGTCCCCCGCTGAGTCCTCTATGTGTCGCCGCTGTGTCCCGCTGTGTCCTCGCTGTGTCCCCTGCTATCTCCCGCTTTGTCCCACGCTGTGTCCCGCTGTGTCCCGCTGTGTCCTCGCTGTGTCCCCCGCTGTGTCCTGCTGTGTTCCCGCTGTGTCCCAAGCTGTGTCCCGCTGTGTGCCCCGCTGTGTCCTGCTGGGTCCTGCTGGGTCCCCGCTGTGTCCTCGCTGTGTTCCCCGCTGTGTCCCGCTGTGTCCCCCGCTGTGTCCCGCTGTGTCTACTGCTGTATCCCCACTGTGTCCTCTGTGTCTCGCTGTGTCCCGCTGTGTCCTCGCAGTTTCCCACGCTGTGTTCTGCTGTGTCCTCGCTGTGTCCCCTGCTGTGTCCCGTTGTGTCCCCAGCTGTGTACCCCGCTGTGTCCCGCTGTGTCCCCGCTGTATCGATGCTGTGTCCCGATGGGCCCCGCTGGGTCCCGCTGTATCCCTTTTTGTCCCCAGCTGTGTACCCCGCTGTGTCCCTCTGTGTCCCTGCTGTATCGACGCTGTGTCCCGCTGTATCCCGCTGTGTACCCCTCTGTGTCCCCCGCTGTGTCCCGATGTGTCACCCGCTGTGTCTTGCTGTGTCCCGCTGAATCCCCCGCTGTGTCCCTGCTGTGTCTGCGGTGTGTCCCAATGTGTCCTCGCTGTGTCCCGCTCTGTCCCACTCTGTCCCTGCTGTGTCCCGCTGTGTCCCCCACTGTGTCCCGCTGTGTCCCGCTGTGTACAGCTGTGTCCCCAGCTGAGTCCCGCTGTGTCCCGCTGTGTCCTCGCTGTGTCCCACGCTATGTTTTGCTGTGTCCTCGCTGTCTCCCCCGATGTGTCCCTTTGTGTCTCCAGCTGTGTCCCCCGCTGTGTCCCATGCTGTGTCCCCGCTGTGTCCTCCCTGTGTCTCCCGCTGTGTCCCACTCTGTCCCCTGCTATGTGCCCGCTGTGTCCCCGCTGTGTCCCCCTGTGACCTCCCCTGTGTCCATCGCTGTGATTCCGCTCTGTCATCAGCTGTGTCCGTCTGTGCCCCCGATGGGTCCCCAGCTGTATCGACGCTGTGTCCTCCTG
>NW_012307021.1:0-2675 GCF_000151885.1 Dipodomys ordii | reverse complement strand
CACTGTTTCCCCCGCTGTGTCCGGCTGTGTCCCCCGCTGTGTCCCGCTGTGTCCACTGCTGTGTCCCCGCTGTGTCCCGCTTTTTCCCCGGCTGTGTCCCGCTGTGTCCTCACTGTGTCCCCCACTGTATCCCGCTGTGACCTCGCTGTGTCCCCAGCTGTGTCCCGCTGTGTCCCCCGCTTTGTCCCGCTGTGTCCCACTGTGTCACCGCTGTGTCCCGCTGTGTCCCGCTGTGTCCCCGGTGTGCCCGCTGTGTCCCGCTGTGTACCCCGATGTGTCCAGCTATGTCACCGTTGTGTCCCGCTGTGGCCCATCTCTGTCTCCGCTGTCCCCCGCTGTGTCCCCCACGGTGTGCCGCTGTGTCCCGCTATGTCCCCCTCTTCATCCCGCTTTGTCCCCCGCTGTGTTCTGCTGTTTCCCGCTGTGTCCTCGCTGTGTCCCGTGGTGTCTCATTTTTTCCCCGCTGTGTCCCCAGCTGTGTGCCTGCTGTGTCCCCAGCTGTGTACCCCACTGTGTCCCGTTGTGTCCCTGCTGTATCGACGCTGGGTCCCGCTGGGTCCCGCTGTGTCCTCCCTTTGTCCCCCGCTGTGTCCCGCTGTGTCCGGCACTGTGTCCCGCTGTGTCTACTGCTGTGTCCCTGCTGTGTCCCGCTGTGTCCAGCTGGGTCCCTGCTGTATCCACGCTGGGTCCCACTGGGTCCTGCTCTGTCATCCCTGTGTCCCCCGCTGTGTCCCGCTGTGTCCCCAGCTGTGTCCCTTGCTGTGTCTCTGCTGTGTCCCCGCTGTGTCCCGCTTTGTCCCGCTGTGTACTGCTTTGTCCCCCGCTGAATCCCGCTGTGTCCCAATGTGTCCTCGCTCTGTCCCCCGCTGTGTCCCGCTGTGTCCTCCCTGTGTCCCCCGCTGTGTCCCGCTGTGTCCCGCTGTGTCCCCGCTGTGTGCCCGCTGTGTCCCGCTGTGTACCCCGCTGTGTCCAGCTGTGTCACCGCTTTGTCTCGCTGTGGCCACTCTCTGTCTCCGCTGTCCCCTGCTTTGTCCCCCGCTGTGTCCCGCTGTGTCCCGCTGTGTCCCCCGCTTTGTCCTGCTTGTCCCGCAGTGTTCCCGCTGTGTCCCGCTGTGTCACACTGTGTCCCGTGGTGTCCCACTTTGTCCCACGCTGTGTCCCCCGCTGAGTCCCCTCTGTGTCGCCGCTGTGTCCCCCTGTGTCCACGCTGTGTCCCCCGCTGTCTCCCGCTTTGACTCCCGCTGTGTTCCGCTGTGTCCCGCTGTGTCCCCGCTGTGTCCCCAGCTGTGTCCCGCTGTGTCCCGCTGTGTACCCCGCTGTGTGCTGCTATGTTCCCGCAGTGTCCCCGCTGTGTCCCGCTGTGTCCCGCTGTATCCTCGCTGTGTCCTCAGCTGTGTACCCCACTGTGTCCCGCTGTGTCACTGCTGTATCGACGCTGGGTCCTGCTGGGTCCCGCTGTGTCCTCCCTTTGGCCCCCGCTGTGTCCCGCTGTGTCCGGCACTGTGTCCCGCTGTGTCTACTGCTGTGTCCCCGCTGTGTCCCGCTGGGTCCAGCTGGGTCCCTGCTGTATCCACGCTGGGTCCCGCTGGGTCCTGCTCTGTCATCCCTGTGTCCCCCGCTGTGTCCCGCTCTGTCCCCCGCTGTATCTCTGCTGTGTCCCCGCTGTGTCCCGCTTTGTCCCGCTGTGTACTGCTGTGTCCCCTGCTGAATCCCGCTGTGTCCCAATGTGTCCCAATGTGTCCTCGCTCTGTCCCCCGCTGTGTCCCGCTGTGTCCTCACTGTGTCCCCCGCTGTGTCCCGCTGTGTCCCGCTGTGTCCCCCGCTGTGTTCCCCGCTATGTCCCGCTGTGTCCCCTGCTGTGTCCCACTGTGTCCTTGCTGTGTCCCATGCTGTGTGCTCCTGTGTCCTCGATGTGTCCCCCGCTGTGTCCTGCTGTGTCCTGCTGTGTCACGCTGTTTCCCCGCTTCGTCCCCGCTGTGTCCCTCTGTGTACCCCGCTGTGTCCAGCTTTGTCCCCGCTGTGTCTCGCTGTGTCCCACGCTCTGTCCCCCACTGTGTCCCGCTCTGTCCCCCTCTGTGTCCCGCTGTGTCCCCCGCTGTGTTCCACTGTGTCCCCGCAGTGTCACTGCTGTTTCCTGCTGTGTCCCGCTGTGTTCTGTGGTGTCCCTCTTTGTCTCCCGCTGTGTCCCCCGCTGTGTCCCGCTTTGTCCGACTGTGTCCCGCTCTGTCCCCGCTGTGTCCCGCTGTGTCCCTGCTGTGTGCCCGCTGTGTCCCGCTGTGTCCCCCGCATTGTCTTGCTGTGTCCCCGCAGTGTCCTGCTGTGTCCCACTGTGTCACACTGTGTCCCGTGGTGTCCCTCTTTGTCCCCCGCTGTGTCCACCGCTGAGTCCCCTCTTTGTGGCCTCTGTGTCCTGCTGTGTCCTCACTGTGTCCCCCGCTGTATCCCGCTTTGTCCCCCGCTGTTTCCCCGCTGTGTCACGCTATGTCCTCGCTGTTTCCCCCACTGTGTCCCGCTGTGTCCCCGATATGTCCCCAGCTGTGTCCCGCTGTGTCCCGCTATGTTCCCGCAGTGTCCCACTTTGTCCCGCTGTGTCCTCGCTGTGTCCTCCGCTGTGTCCCGTTGTGTCCCCAAATTTGTACCTCGCTGTGTCCCGCTGTGTCCACGCTGTATCGACG
>NW_012307020.1:0-2675 GCF_000151885.1 Dipodomys ordii | reverse complement strand
CACTCCCGCTGTGTCCCCCGCTGTGTCCCGCTGTGTCCGACTGTGTCCCGCTGTGTCCCCGCTGTGTCCCGCTGTGTCCCGCTGTGTCCCACTGCGTCCCGCTGTGTCCCGCTGTGCCCCCACTGTGTCCCGTTGTGTCCACAGCTTTGTACCATGCTGTGTAACGCTTTGTCTCCGCTGTATCGACGCTGTGTTCCGCTGGGTCCCGATGTGTCCTCGCTGTGTTCCCCGCTGTGTCCAGCTGTTTCCCCCACTTTGTCCCCCACTGTGTCCTCGCTCTGTCCCCCGCTGTATCCCTCTGTGTCCCGCTGTGTCCTCACTGTGTCCCCCTCTGTGTCCCGCTGTGTCCCCCGCCGTGTCCCGCTGTGTCCCGCTGTGTCCCGCTGCGGTCCCGCTGTGTCCCGCTGTGTCCCTCTTTGTCCCCCACTGTGTCCCGCAGTGACCCCTCTGTGTCCGGCTGTGTCCCACTGTGTCCCGTGGTGTCCCGCTTTTTCCCCCGCTGTGTCCCCGGCTGAGTCTCGCTGTGTCTCCACTGTGTCCTCTCTGTGTCCCCCGCTGTGTCCTGCTCTGTTCCCCACTGTGTCTCCCGTTTTGTCCCAGCTGTGCCCCTCTGTGTCCCGCTGTGTCCCCCACAGTGTCCCGCTGTGTCCCCCGCTGTGTCCCTCGCTGTGTCCCCCTCTGTGTCCCGCTGTGTCCCGCTGTGTCATCGGCTGTGTCCTTGTTGTGTCCCTGCTGGGACCCACTGTGTCACCGCTGTGTCCCCGCTCTATAGACGCTGTGTCCCGCTGTGTCCCCCGCTGTGTCCCGCTGGGTCCCACTGTGTTCCCCGCTGTGTCCCTCTGTGTCCCTGCAGGTTCACCACTGTTTCACGCTGTGTCCTGCTGTGTTCCTTGGTGTCCCACTTTGTCCCCCGCTGTGTCCCGCTGTGTCCACTGCTGTGTCCCCGCTGTGTCCCGCTGTGTCTCGCTGTGTCCCGCTGTGTCCTCGCTTTGTCCCATGCTGTGTTAAGCTGTGTCCTCCCTGTGTCCCCCGCTGTGTCCCACTGTGTCCCCCGCTGTGCCCCGCAGTGTCCCGCTGTGTCCCGCTGTGTCCTGCTGGGTCCCCCGCTGTGTCCCGCTGTGTCCACCGCTGTGCCCCGCAGTGTCCCGCTGTGTCCCGCTCTGTCTCCCACTGTGTCCCCCGCTGAGTCCTCTATGTGTCGCCGCTGTGTCCCGCTGTGTCCTCGCTGTGTCCCCTGCTGTCTCCCGCTTTGTCCCACGCTGTGTCCCACTGTGTCCCGCTGTGTCCTCGCTCTGTCCCCTGCTGTGTCCTGCTGTGTTCCCGCTGTGTCCCAAGCTGTGTCCCGCTTTGTCCCGCTGTGTGCCCCGCTGTGTCCCACTATGTTCCCGCAGTGTCCCCGCTGTGTCCCCGCTGTGTCCTCGCTGTGTTCCCCGCTGTGTCCCGCTGTGTCCCCCGCTGTGTCTCGCTGTGTCTACTGCTGTGTCCCCACTGTGTCCCGCTGTGTCTCGCTGTGTCCCGCTGTGTCCTCGCTGTTTCCCACGCTGTGTTCTGCTGTGTCCCCTGCTGTGTCCCGCTGGGTCCTCTGTGTCCTCTCTGTGTTCTCCACTGTGTCCCGCAGTGTCCCCCGCTGTGTCCCTCACTGTGTCCCCCGCTGTGTCCCGCTGTGTCCCCCGCTGTGTCCTTGCTGTGTTCCCGCTGGGTCCCGCTGGGTCCCGCAGTGTCCCCCGCTGAGTCCCGCTGTGTCACCGCTGTGTCCCTCTCTGTCCCCGCTCTATCGACGCTGTGTCCCGCTGTGTCCCGCTGTGTCCTCTCTTTGTTCCCCGCTGTGTCCCGCTGTGTCCCCCGCTTGTGTCCCGCTGTGTCCCGCTTTGTCCCTGCTGTGTACCCCGCTGTGTCCCGCTGTGTCCCCCACTGTGTCCCGCTGTGTCCCCTGCTGTGTCCCCACTGTGTCACGCTGTTTCGCTGTGTCTAGCTGTGTCCTCGCTCTGTCTCCCTCAGTGTCCATCTTTGTCACGCTCTGTCCCTTCTGTGTCCCTCTGTGTCCAGCTCTGCCCCCGCTGTGTGTCCGCTGTGTCCCGCTGTGTACCTTTCTGTGTCCAGCTGTGTCCCCTCTGTGTCCCGCTGTGTCCCTTCTCTGTCCCCCGCTGTCCACCGCTGTGTCCCCTGGCTGTGTCCCGCAGTGTCCCCGCTGTGTCCTACTGTGTCCCGTGGTGTCCCGCTTTTTCCCCACTATGTCCCCTGCTGAGTCCCCTCTGTGTCCCCGCTGTGTCCAGCTGTGTCCTCGCTGTGTCCTCTGCTGTCTCCCGCTTTGTCCTACGCTGTGTCCTACTGTGTCCCTGCAGTGTCCCTGCAGTGTCCCACGCTGTGTCCCGCTGTGTCCCGCTGTGTCCCCCGCTGTGTCCTGCTGGGTCACGCTGTGTCCCCGCTGTGTCTCCGCTGTGTACCGCTGTGTCCCCCGCTGTTTCCCCGCTGTGTCCCCCTGTGTCCCCCGCTGTGTCCCGCTGTGTCCCCCGCTGTGTCCTGCTGTGTCCACTGCTGTGACACCGTTGTGCCGTGCTGTGTCCCGCTGTGTCCCCCACTGTCCCCCGCTGTGTCCTTGCTGTGTCCCTCTGTGTCCCGCTGTGTCCCAAAGTGTCCCCAGCTGTGTCCCGCTGTGTCACCGCTGTGTCCCGCTG
>NW_012307019.1:0-2675 GCF_000151885.1 Dipodomys ordii | reverse complement strand
GACACAGCGGGGGACAAAGCGGGACACAGCGGGACACAGCGGGGGACACAGCGGGGGACACAGCGGGGGACACAGAGGGGTACACAGCGGGACACAGCAGTGGACAAAGCAGGACACAGTGAGGGACACAGCGAGGACACTGCGGGACTCTGCGGGAGACACAGCGAGGACACAGCGTGACACAGCGGAACACAGCGGGACACAGCAGGGACACAGCAGGGGACACAGCGGGACACAGAGGGGGACACAGCGGGACACAGCGGGACACAGCGGGACACAGCGGGGGACACAGCGATGACAAAGCGGAACACAGCGGGGATATAGCGGGACTCAACACGGTCACAGCGGGACACAGCAGGACACAGCGGGACACAGCGGGGACACAGCAGGGGACAGAGCGGGACACAGCGGGGGACACAGCGGGACACAGTGGGGGACACAGGGGGGACAAAGGGGACACAGCAGGGGACACAGCGAGGACACAGCGGGACACATCTGGGACACAGCGGGAATCAGAGGGGGACACAGCGGGACACACTGGGACACAGCGGGACACAGCGGGGCACAGCAGGGACAAAGCGGGAGACACAGCGGGGAACAGAGCAGGACACAGCGGGGGACACAGCGAGGACACAGCAGGACACAGCGAGGACACAGCGGGACACAGCTGGGGACACAGCGGGACACAACGGGGAACACAGCGGGGGACACAGCGGAACACAGCGGCACACAGCAGGGGACACAGTGGTGACACAGTGGTACACAGCGTTGGACACAGCGAGGACACAGCAAAACACAGCGTGGGACAACGCGGGAGACAGCGGGGGACACAGCGAGGACACAGCGGGTCACAGGGGGGACACAGCGGGACACAGCGGGGGACACAACGACGACACAGCAGGACACAGCGGGGGACACAGCGGGGGACACAGCGGAACTCAGCGGGGAACACTGGGGGGACACAGCGGGTCACAGCGGGGACAAAGCGGGAGACACAGAGGGGAACAGAGCAGGACACAGCGGGGGACACAGCGAGGACACAGCGGGACACAGCGGGGACACAGCGGGGACTCAGCGGGGACACAGTAGGGGACAAACGGGACACCACGGAACACAGCGGGACACAGCAGACACAGCGGGGACAATGCGGGCATACAGTGGGCAACAGCGGGGGCACAGCAGGACACAGCAGGGGAAAGAGCGGGGGACACACCAGGACACAACGGGGACAAAGTGGGACTCAGCGGGGGACACAGCAGGGGACAAAGCGGAACACCACGGGACACAGTGTGACAAAGCGGGACACAGCGGGGACACTGCGGGGACACAGCGGGACAAAGCAGGGGACACAGCGGGACACAACGGGACATAGCGGGGGACACAGCAGGGGACAGCGGGGAACAGAGAGGGGACACAGCGTGACACAGGGGTGACACAGCTGGACACAGCAGGGTACACAGCGGGACACAGCGGGCACACAGCGGGGACACAGCGGGGCACAGTGGGATACAGTGGGGACAGAGCGGTGGACACAGCAGTGGACACATCGGGGGACACAGAGGGGACACAGTGGGACACAGCGGGGACACAGCGAGGACACATTGGGACACAGCGGGGACACAGCGGGACTCAGCGGGGGACACAGCAGTACACAGCGGGACACAGCGGGACACAGCGGGGGACACAGTGGGACAGAGCAGGGTACACAGCAGGGGACACAGAGGGACACAGCGGGACACAGCGGGGGACACAGCGAGGACAAATTGGAACACAAAGGGGACACAGCTGGACTCAGTGGGGGACACAGCAGGACACAGCATTACACAGCGGGACACAGCGGGACACAGCGGGGGACACAGGGAGGACACTGCGGGACACTGCGGGAGACACAGCGAGGACACAGCGTGACACAGCGGAACACAGCAGAACACAGTTAGGACACAGCAGGGGACACAGCGGGACACAGAGGGGGACAAGCGGGACACAGTGGGGGACACGGGGGGACAATGCGGGACACAGCGGGGGACACAGCGATGACAAAGCGGGACACAGCGGGGACACAGCGGGACTCAACACGGTCACAGCGGGACACAGCGGGACACAGCGGGACACCTCGGGGACACAGCGGGGGACACAGCGGGACACAGCGGGGGACACAGCGGGGCACAGCGGGCGACACAGGGGGAACAAAGCGGGACACAGCAGGGGACACAGCGAGGACTCAGCGGGACACATCTGGGACACAGCGGGAATCAGCGGGAGACACAGCGGGACACAGTGTGACAGAGCGGGGACACAGCAGGGACACAGCGGGGGACACAGTGGGACAGAGCAGGGGACTCAGCAGGGGAAACAGAGGGACAGAGCGGACACAGCGGGGGACACAGGGTTGGCAGAGCGGGACACAGCGGGGGACACAGTGAGGACACATTGGGACACAGTGGGGACACAGCGGGACTCAGCGTGGGACACAGCAGTACACAGCGGGACCCAGCGGGACACAGCGTCGATACAGCGGAGACACAGCGGGGTACATAGCTGGGGACACAACGGGACACAGTGGGGGCCATAGCGGGACACAGCGGGACACAGCGGGACACAGGGGGTCACAGCGGGGACAAAGCGGGGACTCAGCAGGGGACACAGCGGGTGACAAACGGGACACCACGGAATAC
>NW_012307018.1:0-2675 GCF_000151885.1 Dipodomys ordii | reverse complement strand
CATGTATCCCGCTGTGTCCGCCCCTATGTCCCCCGCTGTGTCCCGCTGTGTCCCCCGCTGAGTCACACTGTGTCCATGCTGTATCCCGCTGTGTCCCCGTTGTGTCCCGCTGTGTCCTGCTGTGTCCCGCTGTGTCCTAGCTTTTTTACTGCTCTGTCCCCGCTGTGTCCCCGCTGTGTCCCGCTGTGTCCCCGCTGTGTCCCCCGCTGTGACCCGCTGTGTCCCGCTGTATCCCGCTGTGTCCGCCCCTATGTCCCCCGCTGTGTCCCGCTGTGTCCCCCGCTGAGTCACACTGTGTCCATGCTGTGTCCCGCTGTGTCCCCGTTGTGTCCCGCTGTGTCCCGCTGTGTCCTAGCTTTTTTACTGCTCTGTCCCCGCTGTGTCCCCGGGTGTCCTCGATGTGTCCCGCTCTGTCCTGCTGTGTCTGCCTCTTTGTACCCCGCTGTGTCCCCCACTGTGTCCTGCAATGTCCCAGCTATGTCATACTGTGTCCCCCGCTATGTCCCTGCTGTGTTCCTCTGTGTCCCTCTGTGTGTCTTCTGTATACCGGTGTGTCCCCTGCTGTGTCCCACTGGATCCCGCTGGGTCCCCGCTTTGTCCCGCTGTGTCCCCGCTGTGTCCCCTGCTGGGTCCTGCTGTGTCCTGCTGTGTCCCCCGCTGTGTCCCCCGCTGTGTCCTGCTGTGTCCCGCTGTGTCCCGCTGTGTGCCTGCTGTCCCCTGCTGTGTCCCCGCTGTGTCCCCGCTGTGTCCCGCTGTGACCTGCTGTGTCCCCGCTACCCCGCTCTGTCCTGCTGTGTCCCCATTGTCCCCCGGTGTGCCCTCTGTCCCCAGCTGTGTCACTGCTCTGTCCCACTGTGTCCTGCTGTGTCCCACTGTGTCCCAGCTTTGTTACCGCTGGGTCTGGCTGTGTCCTGCTGTGTCCCCCGCTGTGTTCCGCTGTGTCCATGCTGTGTCCCGCTGTGTCCCCGCTGTTTCCCCGCTGTGTCCCCGCTGTGTCCCCCGCTGTGTCCTGCTGTGTCCCCGCTGGGTCCCGCTGTGTCCCGCTGTGTCCCGCTGTGTCCCCTGCTGTGTCCCACTGTGTCCCCGGCTGTGTCCCCACTGTGTCTCTGCTTTGTCCTCCTGTGACGCACTGTGTCCTCGCTATGACCCCTGCTGTGTCCCGCTGTGTCCCGCTGGTCCCCCGCTGTGTCCAGCTGTGTCCCGTTGTGTCCCGCTGTGTCTGCCTCTATGTCCCCTGCTGTGTCCCACTGTGTCCCCCGCTGAGTCCCATTGTGTTCCGCTGTGTCCCCGCTGTGTCCCGCTGTGTCCGTGGTGACTCGCTTTGTCCCCCGCTTTGTTCTTTGCTGTGTCCCCGCTGTGTCCCGCTCTGTTCCCACTTTGTCCCGCAGTGTCCTGCTGTGTCCCCCGCTGTGTTCCGCTGTGTCTCCTGCTGTGTCCAGCTGTGTCCCGCTGTGTCCCTGCTGTGTCCCGCTGTGTACCGCTGTGTCCCCGCTGTGTCCCGCTGTGTCCCCCTTTGTCCTCGCTGTGTCCCCCTCTGTGTCCCTTTGTTTCCCGCTGTGTCCGCCTCTATGTCCCCCGCTGTGTCCCGCTGTGTCCCCCGCTGAGTCCCACTGTGTCCTGCTGTGTCCCGCTGTGTCCTGCTGTGTCCTCGCTGTGTCCCGCTTTGTGCCGCTGTGTCCCCCGCAGTGTACTTGCTGTGTCCCCTCTGTGTCCCCGCTGAGTCCCACAGTGTCCCGCTGTGTCCCTCTGTGTCCCCGCTCACCCCGCTGTCTCCCGCTCTGTCCCCAGTTATGTCCCGCTGTGTCCGCGCATGTCCCCCGCTGTGTCCCGCTGTGTCCTGCTGTGTCCCCGTTGTGTCCCGCTGTGTCCCCGCTGTGTCCCCGATGTGTTCCGCTTTGTCCCGCTATGTCTGCCTCTTTGTCCCCCACTGTGTCCCCCACTGTGTCCCGCTGTGTCCCGCTGTTTCCCGCTGTGTCTCCCATTGTGTCCCCTGCTGTGTCCTCCGCTGAGTCCCACTATGTCCCGCTGTGTCCCGCTGTGTCCCCGCTGTGTCCCTGCTGTGTCCCACTGTGTCCCGCTGTGTCCCGCTGTGTCCCAGCTTTGTTACCGCTGTGTCTGGCTGTGTCCCGCTGTGTCCCCCGCTGTGTCCCCGCTGTGTCCTCGCTTTGTCCCCCTGTGTCCGGCCGTGTCCTCGCTATGACCCCCGCCGCTGTGTCCCATTGTGTCCCCGCTGTGTCCCGCTTTGTCTCCTCTGTGTCCCGCTGTGTCCCTCTTGTCCTCGCTCACCCCCGCTGTGTCCCGATGTGTCCCCCGCTGTGTCCCCCGTTGTGTCCCCGCTTTGTCCCTCTGTGTCCCGCTGTGTCCCCCGCTGTGTCCTTGCTGAGTCCCCACTGTGTCCCTCTGTGACCCGCTGAGTCAATAAACTATCCTTGCTGTGTCTACGATGTTCCCCGCTCTGTCCAACTGTGTCCAGTGGAGTCTCACTTTGTCAACGCTTTGACTTTCGATATATCCACGCTGTGTCTCGCACTGTTTCAACTGTGTCTTATCATTGACCCCGCTGTGTCCCACGTTGGGTCCCGCCGAGCCCCCCTCTTTGATCCCCACTGTGATCCGCTCAGTCACCACACTAAGTCCCCTCGATATAACCATTGACGATATATCCGATGAAAAAC
>NW_012307017.1:0-2675 GCF_000151885.1 Dipodomys ordii | reverse complement strand
CACGTTTTCCTACCAGATGAGTCCTTAATTTTCTTGAATTTTATTTATCTCCATAAGAGATATTACCTTCTTTCTGACTTTTGCCTGATTTACTACTCATCTGCCTCCTGGCTTCTGCCATCACCTCCTGGGCTGGTCGCTCTGTATTATTCCTCAGGTTCAGTACATTTGAGTAGGAGAAGGTTCACAGAAATCTGGCAACTCCTCTTTCCATAATAATAAATAAAGACAAAGATTGATAATACTGTATGCCAATTGTAGGGTCACTGTCTGAGAATAAGCTTGTAGCCTAACATTGAAAGAAGACACAGAGGAGACTAAGTTCTTAGAGGATGAGGTAATTCTCCCCAACCAAGTCTGCTCCCATTTCATTTCAATGAGGCCTCCCCTGTCATAGATAGGTGTATGTAATAGAGTCACCATATTGAGTGATGTTGTCATTGTTTGCAATACAACAAGAGCATCAGTATTTCTTCAAAGAATTTCCTTCAAAACCAGGAGGCTCCCCATATTTCCTGCTTTAAAATAGCCACACTTCCTTTTTTTTTTAAACTATCCTCTTTTACAGGATGGAATAGGAGAAACCCTAGGTCTCCTGGCTCAGGCCGAAATTTTCTGAATAGAGACCCGGAAACACAACAAATCAAAGAAAGGTTGGACAAATGGGATTGCATGAAGTTGCAGAGCTTCTGCATGGCAAAGGACATAGCTAGCAAGATCGATAGAAAGCCCATGGATTGGGAGAAGATCTTCACTAGCCATACATAGACAAGGATCTCATATTTAAGATATTCCTGGAACTCAAAAAATTAAATCCCCCAACAACAAATCCTCAAAGACACAGCTGCCCAATAAATAAGTGGTCTAAAGACTTAAAGAGAAACTTCTCTGAAGAAGAAAGGATGGCCAATAGACACATGAAGAAATGCTCAACCTCCCTAGCCATAAAAGAAATGCAAATCAAAACAACATTAAGATACCACCTCACCTCAGTTAGAATGGCAAAAATCAAGAACTCTAATAACAACAGATGCTGGAGGGGATGTGGACAGAAGGGAACCTTACTTCATTGTTGGTGGGAGTGTAAACTTGTTCATCCACTTTGGAAAGCAGTATGGAGGTTCCTCAAAAGACTCCACATAGAACTCCCCTATGACCCAGCAATTCCACTTTTGGGCATTTACCCAAATGTTTACAAACAAGACCACACTAAAGCTACCAGCACAACTATGTTTAATGCATCATTATTTACTATAGCTAAGATATGGAAGCAACCCAGATGCCCCTCAGTAGATGAATGGATCAAGAAAATGTGGTATATATACACAATGGAATTATATGCCTCCATCAGAAAGAATGACATTGCTCCATTTGTTAGGAAATGGAAAAACTTAGAAAAAATTATATTAAGTGAAGTAAGCCAGGCCCAAAGAAACATAGGTCCCATGGTTTCCCTTATTTGCAATATCTAGTATATGTATGAGTCAAGCGTAAAAGATCAGATAATATGATGTCAGGAAAATGAACCCTTAGATATGTATTTTAATGTTTTTTCTTTCATGCATGTGTTTCTAACGCATTTATAAGATTATCTCTTTGTTGCTTTGTATGTCCCTACCCCACAGTATAACCCCTGCTTTCACTATATTTGATGTCAGTATAACTTGTGGAGGAGATAGAGAAAAACCAGTTGTTTAAGGATACAGGTGGATCTGATGCAACAATGAGAAGTACAAGTTGTCATGTCCAAAACGAGTTTACAAGGTCGGTGCGGGGGGGGGGTGAAGGGGGTGGGGGGGAGGGGCGAAGGAGAAGCGTTGGTATGGGGGGGAGGGGGGAGGCTGGGAAGGGATGGGAAGGGTAAACAAAGGAGGAGGCTGCAATGCTGGGTAAGAAATGTACGCATTATCCTGCCCATGCAATTGTAACCCCTCTGTACAGTTTGTTCACAAATAAAATAAAATAAAATTAAAAAAAAAAAAAAAAACTTCTGATCTGCTGGGCCAGAGCAGCAAGCCTCTACCAGTGGTTTGGCTTTACCCTGGGTCAAATCCTGCCTAGTGTGGAATCTCTCTAAAAATTCAATCAAAGCCAGATGCTGGTGGCTCATGCCTGTAATCCTAGCTACTCAGGAAGCTGAGAGCTAAGGATCATAGTTTGAAGCCAGCCCAGGCAGTTAAGTCTGTGAGATTGTTATCTCTAATGAATCACCCAAAAGCCAGAAGTAGAGCTGTGGCTCAAGTAGTAAAGTGCTAGCTCAGGGAGACAGAGTTCAAGCCCCAAACCCACACAAAATATTCTAAGGCCCCAGAACACCTCTTCTCACCCCTAAGAGGCTACGGTCATGGTTCACTCTGATGAGAAACTGGATGATATCCAGGCCCAAGAACCAAGCAAGGGTCACTAGGAAGGGAGTCTGAAAGCCAGGGGCATACTACACATGTAACCTTCTCCAAAACTCACAGTCAAGGATGATCAGTTCTGCCAGTAATTCTTCACACATTGCACCTATCACATACAGGATAATTGTGTCTCTTCTTCCCAGGAGGGACAGAAGCCTAGAAGATCCTTTTAGTGTATAGCTGAGTTTCAGAAATAGTCTTACAAGGTCCATAATTTGTACCTCTCACATCTAGATTTGCTCTTTCAAACCAGACAGAACAGGGTCACTAATT
>NW_012307016.1:0-2675 GCF_000151885.1 Dipodomys ordii | reverse complement strand
TGTATCCCGCAGTGTCCAGCTGTGTCCCCGCTGTTTCCCGCTGTGTCCCCTGCTGTGTCCCCCGCTGTGTCCGGCTGTGTCCCCGCTGTGCCCCGCTGTGACCAATGCTGTGTCCCCGCTGTGTCCGGTTGTGTCCCCGATGTGTCCCGCTGTGTCCCCGCTGTGTCCCCAGCTATGTCCCGCTGTGTCTACTGCTGTGTCCCTGCTGTGTCCGGCTGTGTCCCGCTGTGTCCCACTGTGTCCTCGCTGTGTCCCACGCTGTGTTCTGCTGTGCCCTCGCTGTGTCCTCCGATGTGTCCCTTTATGTCCCCAGCTGTGTACCCCGCTGTGTCCTCGCTGTGTCCCACGCTGTGTTCCACTGTGTCCTCGCTGTGTCCCCCGATGTGTCCCTTTGTGTCCCCAGCTGTGTACCCCGCTGTGTCCCACTGTGTCCCCGCTGTATCGACGATGTGTCCCACTGGGTCCCGTTGTGTCCTCCCTGTGTTCCCCGTTGTGTCCCGCTGTGTAACAGTCTGTGTCCCCCTCTGTGTCCCGCTGTGTCCCCCGCTGTGTTCTGCTGTGTCCCGCTGTGTACTGCTGTGTCCCCTGCTGAGTCCTGCTGTGTCCCACTGTGTCCCGCTGTGGCCCCCGCTGTGTCCCGCTTTCTCTAATGCTGTGTCCCTACTGTGTCCCGCTGTGTTCTGCTGTGTCCCGGTGTTTCCCGCTGTGTTCCCCGCTGTGTCCCACTGTGTACCCTTCTGAGTCCCACTCTGTGTCTCGCTGTGTCCCCCGCTGTGTCCCCCGCAGTGTCCAGCTGTGTCTTTGCTGTGTCCCGCTGTGTACCCTGTTGTGTCCCCCGCTGTGTCCGGCTGTGTCCCCCGCTTTGTTCCGCTGTGACCAATGCTGTGTCCCAGCTGTGTCCGGCTGTGGCCCCGCTGTGTCCCGCTGTGTCCCTGCTGTGTCCCCGCAGTGTCCCCGCTGTGTCCCGCTGTGTACCCCGCTGTGTCCAGCTGTGTCCCCGCTCTGTCCCGCTGTGTCCATCACTGTATCCCGATGTGTCCCCTGCTGTGTCCCCTGCTGTGTCCCTCTGTGTCCACCGCTGTGTCCCGCTGTGTCCCCCGCTGTCTCCCGCTCTGTCCCCCGCTGTGTCTCAAGCTTTGTCCCCACTGTGTCCCGCTGTGCCCCGCTGTGTCCCCCCTGTGTCCCGTTGTGTCCCCAGCTGTGTACCTCGCTGTGTCCCGCTGTGTCCCCGCTGTACCGACGCTGTGTCCCGCTGTGTCCTCGCTGTGTTACCCGCTGTGTCCCGCTGTGTCCTCCGCTGTGTCCCCCGCTTGGTCCCGCTGTGTCCCCCACTGTGTCCCGCTGTGTTCCGCTTTGTCCCCCACTGTGTCCCGCTGTGTTCCGCTTTGTCCGCCTCTGTGTCCCTGCTGTGTCCCCGCTGTGTCCAGCTGTGTCCCGCTGTGTCCTGCTCTGTCACGCTCTGTCCCCAGCAGAGTCCCGCTGTGTCCCCGCTGTGTCCCACTGTGTCCTTGCTGTGTCCCTTGCTGTGTCCCGCTTTGTCCCCCCTGTGTCCGCCACTGTGTCCCGCTGTATCCCCTGCTGTGTCCCGCTGTGTCCCCAGCTGTGTCCCCGCTGTGACCCCGCGTTGTCTTTGCTGTGTCCCTCTGTTTCCCTCTGTGTCCCCCGCTGTGTCCCCCGCTGTGTACCCCGCTGTGTCCCGCTGTGTACCACGCTGTGTCCCGCTGTGTCCCCCGCTGTGTCCCGCTGTGTCCCCCGCAATGTCCAGATGTGTCCCCGCTGTGTCCCGCTGTGTATTCCCCGCTGTGTCCCGCTGTGTCCCCAGCTGTGTCCCCGCTGTGTCCCCCGCGTTGTCCTCGCTGTGTCCCTCTGTTTCCCTCTTTGTCCCCCGCTGTGTCCTCGCTGTGTTCCCCGCTGTGTCCCGCTGAGTCCTCCGCTGTGTCCCCCACTCTGTCACGCTGTGTCCCCCACTGTGTCCCGCTGTGTTCCGCTTTGTCCCCCATTGTGTCCCACTGTGTTCCGCTTTGTCCCCCTCTGTGTCCCTGCTGTGTCCCCGCTGTGTCCAGCTGTGTACCGCTGTGTCCCGCTGTGTCACGCTCTGTCCCCCGCAGAGTCCCGCTGTGTCTCCACTGTGTCCCGCTGTGTCCTTGCTGTGTCCCCCGCTGTGTCCCGCTGTATCACCTGCTGTGTCGCGCTGTGTCCCCTGCTGTGTCCCCCGCTGTGTCCGGCTGTGTCACCCGCTGTGTCCCGCTGTGACCAATGCTGTGTCCCCGCTGTGTCCGGTTGTGTCCTCGATGTGTCCCGCTGTGTCCCCGCTGTGTCCGGCTGTGTACCCCTCTGTGTCCAGCTGTGTCCCCGCTCTGTCCCGCTCTGTCCTCGCTGTGTCCCCCGCTGTTTCCCGCTGTGTCCCCTGCTGTGTCCCCCGCTGAGTCTTGCTGTGTCCCCCGCTGTGTCCCATTTTGTCCCGCTGTGTCCCCCGCTGTGTCCCTGCTGTGTCCCTGCTATGTCCCCGCTGTGTTACGCTGTGTCCCGCTGAGTCCCCGCTGTGTTCCCGCTGTGTCCCTCTGTGTCCTCCCTGTGTCCCTCGCTGTGTTCCTCTCTGTCCTCCGCTGTGTCCCTCTGTGTCCAAGCACTGTCCCCCGCTGTATCAATGCTGTGTCCTGCTGGGTCCTGAGGGG
>NW_012307015.1:0-2675 GCF_000151885.1 Dipodomys ordii | reverse complement strand
CAGAACAGAAGGAGAACACGAAGGAGAAGCAGGAGAATCAGAAGAAGCAGAAGTAGAAGCAGAATGCGGAGAAGAAAGAGAAGCAGAAGTAGAATCAGAAGAAACAGAAGAAGAAGAAGTAGAAGAAACAGAAGCAAAAGAAACAGAAGAAGGAGAAGAGCAGAAGCAGAAGCAGAAGGAGAAGCAGAGGCAGAAGGAGAAGCAGAAAGAGAAGCAGGAGAAGCAGAAGAAGAAGACGGAGAAGGCGAAAGAGAAGGATTAGGAGTAGGAGAAGCAAAAGGATAAGCAGAAGCAGAAAGAGACGCAGAAGGAGAAGCAGAGCGAGAAGTAGGAGAAGCAGGAGAAGCAGAAGCAGGAGAAGCAGAAGAAACAGAAGACGCAGAAGCAGAATGAGAAGCAGAAGGGGAAATTGAAGCAGAAGCAGAAGGAGAAGCAGAAGCAGAAGGAGAAGCAGAAGAAGGAGAAGGAGAAGCAGAAAGAGAAGCAGAAAGAGAAGCAGAAAGAGAAGCAGAACGAGAAGCAGGAGAAGCAGAAGCAGGAGAAGCAGAAGCAGGAGAAGCAGAAGCAGAAGAAACAGTAGGAGAAGAAGCAGAAGCAGAAGGAGAAGCAGAAACAGAAGGAAAAGCAGAAAGAGAAGCTGGAGAAGCAGAAGAAGCAGCAGCAGGAGAAGCAGAAGCAGAAGAAGCCGAAGAAGCAGAAGCAGAACCTGAAGCAGAAGGAGAAGCAGGAGAAGCAGAAGAAGCAGAATTTGGAGAAGCAGAAGGAGAAGCAGAAGCAGAAAGAGAAGCAAAGCAGATGAGAAGCAGAAGAAACAGAAGAAGCAGAGGCAGTAGCAGAAGAAGCAGAAGATGCAGAAGCAGAAGGAGAAGCAGAAGGAAAAGCAGAAGAACGAGAAGGAGAAGGAGAAACAGAAGGAGAAGCAGAAAAAGAAGCAGAAGGAGCAGGAGAAGGAAAAGCAGCAGGAGAAGCAGAAAGAGCAGCATAAGGAGAAGCAGGAGATGCAGAAACAGGAGAAGCATAAGCAGAACAAACAGGAGAAGGACAAGAAGCAGAAGCAGAAGGAGAAGCAGAAACAGAAGGAGAAGCAGAAAGAGAAGGAGGGGAAGCAGAAGAAGCAGAAGCAGGAGAAGCAGAAGCATAAGAATCCGAAGAAGCAGAAGCAGAACCTGAAGCAGAAGGAGAAGCAGGAGAAGCAGAAGAAGCAGAATCTGGAGAAGCAGAAGGAGAAACAGAAGCAGAAAGAGAAGCAAAAGCAGAAGGAGAAGCAGAAGAAACAGAAGAAACAGAGGCAGTAGCAGAAGAAGCAGAAGATGCAGAAGCAGAAGGAGAAGCACAAGGAAAAGCAGAAGAAAGGGAAGGAGAAGGAGAAACAGAAGGAGAAGCAGAAAGAGAAGCAGAAGAAGGAGCAGGAGACGGAAAAGCAGCAGGAGAAGCAGAAAGAGCAGCAGAAGGAGAAGCAGGAGATACAGAAACAGGAGAAGCAGAAGTAGAAGAATCAGGAGAAGGACAAGAAGCAGAAGCAGAAGGAGAAGCAGAAACAGAAGGAGAAGCAGAAAGAGAAGGAGGGGAAGCAGAAGAAGCAGAAGCAGGAGAAGCAGAAGCATAAGAATCTGAAGAAGCAGAAGCAGAACCTGAAGCAGAAGGAGAAGCAGGAGAAGCAGAAGAAGCAGAATCTGGAGAATCAGAATGACAAGCTGAAGGAGAAGCAGAAGCAGAAAGAGAATCAAATGCAGAAGGAGAAGCAGAAGAATCAGAAGAAGTAGAAGCAGTAGCAGTTGTAGCAGAAGCAGAAGGAGAAGCCGAAAGAAAAGCAGAAGAACAAGAAGGAGAAGGAGAAACAGAAGGAGAAGCAGAAGGAGAAGCAGAAAGAGAAGCAGGTTAAGCAGAAGAAGAAGAAGCAGAAGGAGAATCAGAAGGAGAAGCAGAAGAAGGAGAAGCAGAAGCAGAAGAAGATGCAGAAGGAGAAGCAGGAGAAGCAGAAGCAAAAGGAGAAACAGGAAAACAGAAGAAGCAGAAGCAAAAGGAGAAGCAAAAGAAGGAGAAGCAGAAGCAGAAGAAGAAGAAGAAGGACAAGCACAAGCAGAAGGAGATGCAGAAGGAGAAGCAGGAGAAGCAGAAGAAGCAGAAGATGAAGGAGCAGCAGAAGTAAGAGAAGGAGAAGGAGGAGAAGCAGAAGCAGAAGGAGAAGCAGAAGCAGAATCAGAAGCAGAAAGAGAAGCAGGAGAAGCACAAGAAGCAGAAGCAGGAAAAGCCGAAAGAGAAGAAGCAGAAACAGAAGCATAAGTAGAAGCAGAAGCAGCAGAAGAAGTAGAACCAGAAATTCAGGCAGGAGAAACAGAAGAAGCAGAAGCAGAAAGAGAATCAAAAAGAGAAGCAGAAGGAGAAGTAGAAGAAGCAGCAGAAGGAGAAGCAGCAGAAGAAGCAGAAAAACAAGCAGGAGAAGCAGAAGCAGGAAGGGAAGCAGAGCAGAAGAGCAGAAGCAGAAGAAGAAGCATTAGAATCATAAGAAGCAGAAGCAGGAGAAGCAGAAGCAGAAGAACAAGAAGAAGCAGAAGCAGAAGCAAAGGGAGAAACAGAAGGAGGAGAAGGAGCAGCAGATGTGAAGCAGAAGGAGATGGAGAAGCAGAAAGAGAAGCAGGAACAGAAGGAGAAGAAGAAGGATTATTTGGAGAATC
>NW_012307014.1:0-2675 GCF_000151885.1 Dipodomys ordii | reverse complement strand
GTACCACACTGTGTAACGCTGTATCCCCGCTGTATCAACGCTGGGTCCCGCTGGGTCCCGCTGTGTCCTCGCCGTTTTCCCTGCTGTGTCCCGCTGTGTCCTGCTGTGTCCTCGCTGTGTCCCCCGCTGTCTCCCGCTCTGTCCCCCGCTTCGTCTCACTATTTGTCCTCGCTGTGTCCCACTGTGTCCCGCTGTGTCCCGCTGTGCCCCCACTGTGTCCCGTTGTGTCCACAGATGTGTACCACGCTGTGTAAGGCTGTATCCCAGCTGTATCGACACTGTGTCCCGCTGGGTCCCGCTGGGTCCTCACTGGGTCCACCGCTGTGTCCCGCTGTTTCCACCGCTGTGTCCCGCTGTGTCCCCCGCTCTCTCCCCCTGTGTCCACCGCTGTGTCCCGCTGTTTCCCCCGCTGTGTCCCGCTGTGTTCTCGCTGTGTCCCCCGCTGTCTCCCGCTCTGTCCACCGCTGTGTCTCACGCTTTGTCCCCGCTGTGTCCCACTGTGTTCCGCTGTGTCCCGCTGTGCCCCCACTGTGTCGCGTTGTGTCCACAGCTGTGTACCACGCTGTGTAACGCTGTATCCCCGCTGTATCGACGCTGTGTCCCGCTGTGTCCCTCAGTGTCCCCCGCTGTGTCCCCCGCTGTGTCCTCGCTGTGTTCCCCGCTGTGTCCCGCTGTGTCCTCACTGGGTCCCCCGCTGTGTCCCGCTGTGTCCCCCGCTGTGTCCCGCTGTGTCCCGCTCTGTCCCTGCTGTGTCCCGCTGTGTCCTGCTGTGTCCTCGCTGTGTCCCCCGCTGTCTCCCGCTCTGTCCCCCGTTACGTCTCACGATTTGTCCTCGCTGTGTCCCACTGTGTCCCGCTCTGCTCCCACTGTGTCCCGTTGTGTCCACAGATGTGAACCACTCTGTGTAACGCTGTATCCCCGCTGTATCGACGCTGGGTCCCGCTGGGTCCCGCTGTGTCCTCGCTGTGTTCTCCGCTGTGTCCCGCAGTGTCCCCCGCTGTGTCCCCCGCTGTGTCCCGCTGGGTCCCGCTCTGTCCCGCTCTGTCCCTGCTGTGTCCCGCTGTGTATTGCTGTGTCCTCGCTGTGTCCCCCGCTGTCTCCCGCTCTGTCCCCCACTGTGTCTCACGATTTGTCCTCGCTGTGTCCCACTGTGTCCCGCTCTGTCCCGCTGTGCCCCCACTGTGTCCCGTTGTGTCCACAGATGTGTACCACGCTGTGTAAGGCTGTATCCCAGCTGTATCGACGCTGTGTCCCGCTGGGTCCCGCTGGGTCCTCGCTGGGTCCACCGCTGTGTCCCGCTGTTTCCACCGCTGTGTCCCGCTGTGTCCCCCGCTCTCTCCCCCTGTGTCCACCGCTGTGTCCCGCTGTTTCCCCCGCTGTGTCCCGCTGTGTCCTCGCTGTGTCCCCCGCTGTCTCCCGCTCTGTCCACCGCTGTGTCTCACGCTTTGTCCCCGCTGTGTCCCACTGTGTTCCGCTGTGTCCCGCTGTGCCCCCACTGTGTCCCGTTGTGTCCACAGCTGTGTACCACGCTGTGTAACACTGTATCCCAGCTGTATCGACGCTGTGTCCCTCTGTGTCCCTCAGTGTCCCCCGCTGTGTTCCCCGCTGTGTCCTCGCTATGTTCCCCGCTGTGTCCCACTGTGTCCTCGCTGGATCCCCCGCTGTGTCACGCTGTGTCCCCCGCTGTGTCCCGCTGTGTCCCGCTCTGTCCCTGCTGTGTCCCGCTGTGTCCTGCTGTGTCCTCGCTGTGTCCCCCGCTGTCTCCCGCTCTGTCCCCCGCTACGTCTCACGATTTGTCCTCGCTGTGTCCCACTGTGTCCCGCTCTGCCCCCACTGTGTCCCGTTGTGTCCACAGATGTGAACCACTCTGTGTAACGCTGTATCCCCGTTGTATCGACGCTGTGTCCCGCTGGGTCCCGCTGTGTCCTCGCTGTGTTCCCCGCTGTGTCCCGCAGTGTCCCCCGCTGTGTCCCCCGCTGTGTCCTCGCTGTGTCCCCCACTGTGTCCCACTGTGTCCTCGCTGGGTCCTCCGCTGTGTCCCGCTGTGTCCCCCGCTGTGTCCCGCTGTGTCCCGCTCTGTCCCGCTCTGTCCCTGCTGTGTCCCGCTGTGTACTGCTGTGTCCTCGCTGTGTCCCCCGCTGTCTCCCACTCTGTCCCCCACTGTGTCTCACGATTTGTCCTCGCTGTGTCCCACTGTGTCCCGCTCTGTCCCGCTGTGCCCCCACTGTGTCCCGTTGTGTCCACAGATGTGTACCACGCTGTGTAAGGCTGTATCCCAGCTGTATCGACGCTGTGTCCCGCTGGGTCCCGCTGGGTCCTCGATGGGTCCACCGCTGTGTCCCGCTGTTTCCACCGCTGTGTCCCGCTGTGTCCCCCGCTCTCTCCCCCTGTGTCCACCGCTGTGTCCCGCTGTTTCCCCCACTGTGTCCCGCTGTGTCCTCGCTGTGTCCCCCGCTGTCTCCCGCTCTGTCCCCCGCTGTGTCTCACGCTTTGTCCCCGCTGTGTCCTACTGTGTTCCGCTGTGTCCCGCTGTGCCCCCACTGTGTCCCGTTGTGTCCACAGCTGTGTACCACGCTGTGTAACGCTGTGTCCCCGCAGTATCGACGCTGTGTCCCGCTGGGTCCCGCTGTGTCCTCGCTGTGTTCAAGGCTGTGTCCCGCAGTGTCCCCCGCTGT
>NW_012307013.1:0-2675 GCF_000151885.1 Dipodomys ordii | reverse complement strand
GAAGCAGAAGCAGAAGAAACAGGAGAAGGACAAGAAGGAGAAGGAGAAGCAGAAACAGAAGGAGAAGCAGAAAGAGAAGTAGGGGAAGCAGAAGAAGCAGAAGCAGGAGAACCAGAAGCATAAGAATCCGAAGAAGCAGAAGCAGAACCTGAAGCAGAAGGAGAAGCAGGAGAAGCAGAAGAAGCAGAATCTGGAGAAGCAGAATGAGAAGCTGAAGGAGAAGCAGAAGCAGAAAGAGAATCAAAAGGAGAAGGAGAAGCAGAAGAAACAGAAGAAGCAGAAGCAGTAGCAGTTGCAGCAGAAGCAGAAGGAGAAGCAAAAGTAAAAGCAGAAGAACGAGAAGGAGAAGGAGAAACAGAAGGAGAAGCAGAATGAGAATCAGAAGGAGAAGCAGAAGGAGAAACAGAAGCAGAAGAAACAGCAGAAAGAGAAACAGAAGCAGAAGAAGATGCAGAAGGAGAAGCAGAAGCAGAAGAAGCAGAAGCAGAAGGAGAAGTAGAAGAAGGAGAAGGAGAAGGAAGAGCCGTAGAAGCAATAGGAGAAGCAGAAAGAGAAGCAGAAGCAGGATGAGAAGCAGAAAGAGAAACAGTAGAAGCAGAAGAAGCAGGAAAAGCAGAAGCAGAAAAAAGAGAAGAAGAAGAAGACGAAGAAGAAGAAGAAGAAGTAGAAGAAGAAGAAGAAGAAGATGATGAAGAAGATGAAGAAGATGAAGAAGAAGAAGAAGATGAAGAGACGAAGAAGGAGAAGAGAAGAGCATAAGGAGAAGCATAAGGAGAAGCATAAGGAGAAGTATAAGGAGAAGCAGTAGAAGCAGAAGAAGCAGAAGCAGGAGAAGCAGAAGCAGAAGAAAAAGAATAAGCAAAAGAAGCATAAGCAGAAGCAGTGGGAGAAGCAGAAGAAGGAGAAGGAGAAGGAGCAGCAGAAGGAGAAGCAGAAGCAGAAAGAGAAGCAGAAACAGAAGGAGAACAAGAAGGAGAAGCAGGAGAATAAGAAGAAGCAGAAAGAGAAAGAGAAGAAGGAGAAGCAGAAGTAGAATCAGAAGAAACAGAAGAAGAAGAAGCAGAAGAAACAGAAGCAAAAGAAACAGAAGAAGGAGAAGTGCAGAAGCAGAAGCAGAAGGAGAAGCAGAAGCAGAAGGAGAAGCAGAAAGAGAAGCCAGGAGAACCAGAAGAAGCAGGAGAAGCAGAAGCAGAAGAAACAGGAGAAGCCGAAGAAGCAGAAGCAGAATCTGAAGCAGAAGGAGAAACAGAAGAAGCACAATCTGAAGCAGAAGCAGAAGAAACAGAAATAGTAGAATAAGCAAAAGCAGAAGCACCAGGACAAGCAGAAGAACAAGAAGGAGAAGGCGAAAGAGAAGGATTAGGAATAGGAGAAGCAAAAGGATAAGCTGAAGCAGAAAGAGACGCAGAAGGAAAAGCAGCACGAGAAGTAGGAGAAGCAGGAGAAGCAGAAGCAAGAGAAGCAGAAGAAACAGAAGACGCAGAAGCAGAATGAGAAGCAGAAGGAGAAATTGAAGCAGTAGGAGAAGCAGAAGCAGAAGGAGAAGCAGAAGAAGGAGAAGTAGAAGCAGAAAGAGAAGCAGAACGAGAAGCAGGAGAAGCAGAAACAGAAGAAACAGAAGAAGGAGAAGAAGCAGAAGCAGAAGGAGAAGCAGAAACAGAAGGAAAAGCAGAAAGAGAAGCAGGAGAAGCAGAAGAAGCAGCAGAAGGAGAAGCAGAAGCAGAAGAAGCCGAAGAAGCAGAAGCAGAACCTGAAGCAGAAGGAGAAGCAGAAGAAGCAGAATGTGGAGAAGCAGAAGGAGAAGCAGAAGCAGAAAGAGAAGCAAAAGCAGAAGTAGAAGCAGAAGGAGAAGCAGCAGAAACAGAAGAAGCAGAGGCAGTAGCAGAAGAAGCAGAAGATGCAGAAGCAGAAGGAGAAGCAGAAGGAAAAGCAGAAGAACGAGAAGGTGAGGGATAAGGAGAAACAGAAGGAGAAGCAGAAAGAGAAGCAGAAGAAGGAGCAGGAGAAGGAAAAGCAGCAGGAGAAGCAGAAAGAGCAGCAGAAGGAGAAGCAGGAGAAGCAGAAACAGGAGAAGCAGAAGCAGAAGCAGAAGAAACAGGAGAAGGACAAGAAGCAGAAGCAGTAGGAGAAGCAGAAACAGAAGGAGAAGCAGAAAGAGAAGGAGGGGAAGCAGAAGAAGCAGAAGCAGGAGAAGCAGAAGCATAAGAATCCGAAGAAGCAGAAGCAGAACCTGAAGCAGAAGGAGAAGCAGAAGAAACAGAAGAAGTAGAAGCAGTAGCAGTTGTAGCAGAAGCAGAACGAGAAGCAGAACGAAAAGCAGAAGAACAAGATGGAGAAGGAGAAACAGAAGGAGCTGCAGAAGGAGAAGCAGAAAGAGAAGCAGGTAAAGCAGAAGAAGAAGAAGCAGAAGGAGAATCAGAAGGAGAAGCAGAAGAAGAAGAAGGAGAAGCAGAAGAAGATGCAGAAGGAGAAGCAGAAGAAGCAGAAGCAGAAGGAGAAGAAGGGAAAGCAGAAGCAAAAGGAGAAGCAAAAGAAGGAGAAGGAGAAGCAGAAGCAGAAGAAGAAGCATAAGGACAAACACAAGCAGAAGGAGATGCAGAATGAGAAGCAGGAGAAAGAGAAGATGCAGAAGCTGAAGGGAGAAGCTGAGGTAGGACAGGAGAAGGAGGAGAAGC
>NW_012307012.1:0-2675 GCF_000151885.1 Dipodomys ordii | reverse complement strand
CAGCGGGCCACAGAGGGACACAGCGGAGGACAGTGCTGGAACACAGCGAGGGACACAGGCAGGAAAAAGTGGGACACAGCGGGGACACAGCGGGGACTCAGCGGGGGACACACCGAGGGACAATGCGGGACACCACGGAACACAGCGGGACACAGCGGGAAACAGCGGTGACCCTGAGGGGACACAGCGGGGGACAAAGCGGGACACAGCGGGACACAGCGGGACACAGCGGGGACTCAGCGGGGACTCAGCGGGGGACACAGCGAGGACACAGCAAGATCCAGCGGGACACAGCGTCGATACAGCGGGGACCCAGCGGGGCACAGCGGAGTACACAGCTGGGGACACAACGGGACACAGCAGGGGAAACAGAGAGGACACAGCGGAACACAGGGTGGGACACAGCGAGCGCACAGCGGGACACAGCGTGACAAAGTGGGGACACAGCAGGGACACAGCAGGGACACAGCAGGGGACTCAGTGGGACACAACGGGACACAGCAGGGGACACAGCAGGACACAACGGGGGACACATTGAGGACCCAGCGGAACACAGCGAGGGACATAGCGAGGACACAGCGGGACACAGTGGGAACACACCGGGACACTGAGGGTCACAGCAGGGACACAGTGGGACACAGCGGGACACAGCAGAACACAGCGGGGGACACAGCGGGACACAGCGTCGATACAGCGTGGACACAGCGTTACACAGCGGGTTACACAGCTGGGGACACAAAGGGACACAGTGGGGGATACAGCGGGACACAGCGGGACACAGTGGGTCACAGACGGGACAAAGCATGAGACAGAGTGGGGGACATAGCGGGAGACAGCGGGGACACAGCGAGGACACAGAGGGACACAGCGGGGACACAGCGGGCAGTCAGCGGGGGACACAGCGGGAGACTAAGCAGGACACCACGGAACACAGCGGGACACAGTGGGGACAGAGGTGGGACACTGCGGGGACACAGCGGGACACAGCGGGACACAGCGAGGGGACACAGCGGCGACATAGTGGGCCAAAGCGGGGACACAGCGAGACACAGCGGGACACAGCGTGCACAATGCGGGGGACATAGCGGGACACAGCGGGTCACACAGCGGGGACACAACGGGTCACAGCGAGGGAAACAGCGGGACACGGCGGGGGACTCTGAGGGGTACACAGCGAGACACAGCAGGTAACACAGCGAGGACACAGCAAGATCCAGCGGGACACAGCGTCGATACAGCGTTGACCCAGCGGGACACAGCGGGGTACACAGCTGCGGACACAGCGGGACACAGCAGGGGACACAGAGAGGACACAGCAGAACACAGCGTGGGACACAGCGAGGACACAGCAGGACACAGCGGGACACAGTGGTGACACAGCAGGGACACAGCGGGGACACAGCGGGGGACACAGTGGGACACAACGGGACACAGCGGGGGACACAGCAGGACACAGAGGAGGACACAATGAGGACCCAGCGGAACACAGCGTGGGACACAGCGAGGACACAGCGGGACACAGCGGGGACACACCGGGACACTGAGGGTCACAGCAGGGACCCAGCGCGACACATCGGGACACAGCAGGACACAGCGGGGGACACAGCGGGACACAGCGAGGGACACAGCGGGGACACAGCGAGACACAGCGGGGACACAGCGAGACACAGCGGGGACACAGCAGGGGACACAGCGGGGACAGAGCGGGGACACAGCGAGACACAGCGGGACACAGTGTGGACAATGCAGGAACATAGTGGGACACAGCGCGGTACACAGCGGGACACAGTGGGACACAGCAGGGGACACAGCGGGGACACAGCGGGGACTCAGCGGGGGACATAGCGAGGACACAGCGGGACACCACGGGACACAGCGGGACACAGCAGGACACAGCGTTGATACAGCGGGGACACAGCAGGACACAGCGGGGTACACAGCTGGGGACACAACGGGACACATCTGCGGACACAGCGAGGACACAGCGGGACACAGCGTGGGACACAGCGAGGACACAGCGGGACACAGCCGGGACACAGCGGGGGACACAGCGGGACACAGCGGGACACAGCGGGGGACACAGCAGAACACAGCGTCGATACAGCGGGGACACAGCAGGACACAGCGGGGTACACAGCTGGGGACACAACGGCACACAACCGTGGACACAGCGAGGACACAGCGGGACACAGCAGGGACACAGCAGTAGACACAGCGGAACACAGTGGGGGACACAGCGGGACACTGCGGGGACTCACCTGGGGACACAGCGGGGACAAACTGGGACACCACGGGACACAGTGGGACACAGCGGGACATAGCGCGGACACTGCGGGTACATAGCGGGACACAGCGGGATACACAGCGGGACACAGCGGGATACAGCGGGGGACACAGCGAGGACACAGCGAGTCACAGCGGGACACAGCGGGACACAGCGGGGGACACAGAGGGTTACACAGTGGGACACAGCGGGAAACACAGCGAGGACACAGCGGGAGACAAAGCGGACACCACGGGACACAGTGTGACACAGCGGGACACAGCGGGGACACTGCAGGGTCACAGCGAGACAAACCGGGGGACAGAGCGGGACACAGCGGGACACAGCGGGGGACACAGCTGGGGACAGCAGGGGACAGAGAGGGGACACAGCGGGACACAGCGGGAAATGA
>NW_012307011.1:0-2675 GCF_000151885.1 Dipodomys ordii | reverse complement strand
GGGACACAGCGGGGACAGATTCGTTGACACAGTAGGACACAGCGGGACACAGCGGGGGACACAGCGGGACACAGTGGGGGACCCAGCGAGGACACAGTGGGACACAGCGGTGGACACAACGGGGGACACATCAGGACACAGCGGGGAACACAGCGAGGACACAGCGGGACACAGCGGGAAACACTACGAGGTCACAGCGGGGGACAAAACGGGACAACACGGGACACAGTGTGACAGCGTGGGACACAGCGGGGACACTGCAGGGGCACAGCGGGACAAAGCGGGCGACACAGTGAGACACAGCGGGGGAAACAGTGGGGGACAGCAGGGGACAGAGAGGGGACACAGCGGGACACAGCGGGGGACACAGAGGGGTACACAGCGGGACACAGCCGGAAACACAGCGCGGACACAGCGGGACACACCGGGACACACCGTCAATACAGCGGGGACAGAGAGGGTCAAAGCAGGGACACAGCGGGACACAGCGGGACACAGCGGGGGACACAGCGGGACACAGCAGGGACACAGCGGGGCACGCAGGGGGACACAGCGGGGAACACAGCGGGGGACACAACAGGACACAGCGGGGAACACAGCGAGGACACAGCGTGGACACAGCGGGACACAGCGTCGATACAGTGGGCACACAGAGTTATACAGCGTGGTACACAGCGGAGGACACAGTGGGACACAGTGGGCTACCCAGTGAGGACACAGCGGGAACAACAGGGGACACAACGAGGACACAGCGGGGGACACAGCGGGGGACACAGCGGGACACAGTGGGGAACACAGCGAGGACACAGGGGGACACAGCGGGACACAGCATCGATACAGCAGGGACGCACCGTTACACAGCGTGGTACACACTGTGGACACAACGGGACACAATGGGGGCACAGCCGGACACAGCGGGACACAGTGGGACACAGCGGGGACAAAGCGTGAGACACAGCGGGGGCAGAGAGGGAGACAGCAGGGGACACAGCGAGGACACAGCGGGACACAGCGGTGACACAGCGGGGACTCAGCGGGAGACACAGTGGGACACAGTGGGGGACACTGCGGGACACAGCGGGGGACACTGCGGGACACAGTGTGCGACAGAGCGTGGGACACAACGAGACACATCGAGGACAAAGCTGGACACAGCGGGGTACACAGAGGGACACAGCAGGGAAACAGCGGGGAAACAGCGTGACACAAAAGGACACAGCTGGACACAGCGGGACACAGCGGGGACACAGCGGGACACAGTCGGACACAGCGGGACAAAGCGGGGAACACAGCGGGTCACAGCGGGACACAGCGTGGGACATAGCAGGAGACAGCGGGGGACACAGCGAAGACACAGCTGGACACAGCGGGGTACACAGCGGGACACAGTGGAGGACACAGAAGGGTACACAGCGGGACACAGAGAGAAACACAGCAAGGTCACAGCGGGGGCCAAAGCAGGACAACACGTGACACAGTGTGACACAGTGGGACACAGCGGGGACACTGCAGGGGCACAGCGGGGCAAAACGGGCAACACAGCGGGACACAGTGGGACACAGCGGGGGAAACAGCGGGGGACAGCTGGGGACAGAGAGGGGACACAGCGGGACACCGGGGGCACACAGTGGGGACACAGCGGGGGACACAGCGGAACACAGCGGGTCACAGCCGGGGACACTGCGGGACACAGCGGGGACACAGAGGGGTACACAGCTGTTGACACAATGGGACACAGTGGGGGACACACCGGGACACAGCGTCAATACAGCGGGGACAGAGCGGGTCACAGCAGGGACACAACGGGACACAGCGGGGGACACAGTGGGACACAGCAGGGACACAGCGGGACACAGCGGGACACAGCGGGGGACACAGCGGAACACAGCTTGCGACACAGCGAGGACAAAGCGGGACACAGCGGGACACAGCGGGGACACACCAGGGACACAGCAGGGACACAGCAGCGGACACAGTGGGGGACTCAGCGGGACACAGCGGGGAACACAGCTGGGGACACAACGGGACACAGCAGTGGACACAGCAAGGACACAGCGGGACACAACGGGGACACTGCGGGAACATAGAGGGACACAGCGGGATACCGAGCGGGACACAGCGGGGTCACAGAGTGGTACACAACGGGACACACCGAGAAACACAACGAGGTCACAGCGGGGGACAAAGCGGGACAACACGGGACACAGTGTGACACAGCGGGACACAGCGGGACACAGCGGGACACAGCGGGGGACACAGCGGGGGACAGAGAGGGGACACAGCGGGACACAGCGGGGACACAGCTGGACACAGCGGGGTACACAGAGGGACACAGCGGGCACACAGTGGGGACACAGCGGGACACAGCGGGACACAGCGGGGACAGAGCAGGACAGAGCATGACACAGCGAGGACACATTGGGCCACAGCAAGGTACTCAGCTGGGGACACAACGGGACACAGCGGGGGACACAGCGAGGACACAGCGGGACACAGCGGGACACAGCGGGACACTGCGGGAACATAGCGGGACACAGCGGGGTACACAGCGGGACACAGCGGGGGACACAGCGAGGACACAGAGGGACACAGCGGGCCACACAGAGGGGACTCAGCGGGGGACACAGCATGGGACAAAGAGGGACACTCACGGGACACAGTGTGACACAGTGGGG
>NW_012307010.1:0-2675 GCF_000151885.1 Dipodomys ordii | reverse complement strand
CACAGCGGGGGACACAGTGGGACACAGCGGGGGACACTGCGGGACACAGCTTGGGGACACTTCGGGACACAGTGTGGGACAGAGCGTGGGACACAGCGAGACACAGCGGGGACAAAGCTGGACACAGCAGGGTACACAGAGGGACACAGCAGGGACACAGCGGGGAAACAGCGTGACACAAAAGGACACAGCTGGACACAGCGGGGTACACAGCGGGACACAGCGGGCACACAGCGGGGACACAGCGGGACACAGCGGGGACACAGCGGGACACAGCGGGGGACACAGCGGGACCCAGCGTGGGACCCAGCGAGGACACAGCGGGACACAGCGGTGGACACAACGGGGGACACAGCGGGACACAGCGGGGAACACAGCGAGGACACAGCAGGGACACAGGGGGAAACACTGCGAGGTCACAGCGGGGGACAAAACGGGACAACACGGGACACAGTGTGACAGAGTGGGACACAGCGGGGACACTGCAGGGGCACAGCGGGACAAAGCGGGCGACACAGCGAGACACAGTGGGGGACACAGCGGGGGACAGCAGGGGACAGAGAGGGGACACAGCGGGACACAGCAGGGGACACAGAGGGGTACACAGCGGGACACAGCCGGAAACACAGCGCGGACACAGCGGGACACACCGGGACACAGCGTCAATACAGCGGGGACAGAGAGGGTCACAGCAGGGACAAAGCGGGACACAGCGGGACACAGCGGGGGACACAGCGGGGACACAGCAGAGACACAGCGGGGGACACAGCGGGACACAGCGGGGGACACAGGGATGACAGAGCAGGACCCAGCGGGACCCAGCGTGGATACAGCAGAAACCCAGTTGGACACAGCAGGAAACAGGGGGACACAGCAGTAGACACAGCGGGACACAGTGCCGGACACAGCGGGACACAGCGGGGGACAAAGGGAGGACACAGCGGGACCCAGCGGGACCCAGCGTCGATACAGCAGGGACACAGCGGGACACAGTGGGGTACACAGCTGGGGACACAGCGAGCACACAGCGGGACACAGCGGGGACACAGCGGGACACAGCGGGACACAGCGGGGGACACAGCGGGGGACACAACAGGACACAGCACGACACAGCGGGGGACACAATGGGGACACAGCGGGACACAGCGGGGGACACAGCGAGGACACAGCGGAACATAGCAGGGGACACAGAGAGGACACAGCGGGACACAGCGAGACACAGCGGGACACAGCGTGGACACAGCAGTACACACAGCGGACATAGCGGGGGACACAGCTGGGGACACAACGGGACACAGCTGGGGACACAGCGAGGACAGAGCGGGAAACAGCGGGACACAGCAGGGACACAGCGTCGATACAGCGGGGACACAGCGAGACACAGCGGGGAACACAGGAAGGAAACAGCGGGACCCAGTGTGACACAGAGTCGATACAGCAGGACACAACGGGGTACACAGCTAGGAACACAACGGGACACAGCGGGGGACACAACGAGGACACAGCGGGACACAGCGGGAGACACAGCGGGACATAGCGGGGAACACAGCGGAGGACACATCAGGACACAGCGGGGAACACAGCGAGGACACAGCGTGGACACAGCGGGACACAGCGTCGATACAGCGGGCACACAGAGTTACACAGCGTGGTACACAGCGGAGGACACAGTGGGACACAGTGGGCTACCCAGTGAGGACACAGCGGGAACAACAGGGGACACAACGAGGACACAGCGGGGGACACAGCGGGGGACACAGCGGGACACAGTGGGGAACACAGCGAGGACACAGCGGGACACAGCGGGACACAGCATCGATACAGCGGGGACGCAGCGTTACACAGCGTGGTACACACTGTGGACACAACGGGACACAGTGGGGGCACAGCCGGACACAGCGGGACACAGTGGGACACAGTGGGGACAAAGCGTGAGACACAGCGGGGACAGAGAGGGAGACAGCAGGGGACACAGCGAGGAAACAGCGGGACACAGCGGTGACACAGCGGGGACTCAGCGGGGGACACAGTGGGACACAGCGGGTGACACAGCGGGACACAGCGGGGGACACTGGGGGACACAGTGTGGGACAGAGCATGGGACACAGCGAGGCACAGCGGGGACAAAGCTGGACACAGCGGGGTACACAGTGGGACACAGCAGGGACACAGCTGGGAAACAGCGTGACACAAAAGGACAGAGCCGGATACAGCGGGGACACAGCGAGGACACAGCGGCACACAGTGGGAGACACAGCAAGGACAGAGAGGGACACAGCGGGGGACACAGCGGGACATAGCGGGGGACACAGCGGGGGACACAGCGGGACACAGGGGCACACAGCGGGGGACACAGGAAGGACACAGCGGTACACAGCGGGGGTCAGAGCGAGGACACATTGGGACACAGCGTTGACACAGCGGGATTCAGCAGGGGACACAGCAGTACACAGCGGGACACAGCGGGACACAGCGGGGACACAGCAGGAACACAGCAGGGGGACACATCGGGACACAGCGGGGGACACAGAGGGGTACACAGTGGGACACAGCGGGGAAAAAAGCGAGGCCACAGCGGAACACAGCGTGGGACACAGCGAGGACACAGTGGGACACAGCGGGACACAGCGGGGAACACAGCGAGGACACAGCGGGACACAGCATCGATACAGAGG
>NW_012307009.1:0-2675 GCF_000151885.1 Dipodomys ordii | reverse complement strand
AAGGAGAAGCAGAAGAAGGGGAAGGAGAAGCAGAAAGCAGAATGCAGAACGAGAAGCAGGAGAAGCAGAAGTAGGAGAAGCAGAAGCAGAAGAAACAGAAGAAGGAGAAGCAGCAGAAGCAGAAGGAGAAGCAGAAACAGAAGGAAAAGCAAAAAGAGAAGCAGGAGAAACAGAAGAAGCAGCAGCAGGAGAAGCAGAAGCAGAAGAATCCGAAGAAGCAGAAGCAGAACCTGAAGCAGAAGAAGAAGCAGGAGAAGCAGAAGAAGCAGAATCTGGAGAAGCAGAAGGAGAAGCAGAAGCAGAAAGAGAAGCAAAAGCAGAAGGAGAAGCAGAAGAAACAGAAGAAGCAGAGGCAGTAGCAGAAGATGCATTAGCAGAAGGAGAAGCAGAAGGAAAAGCAGAAGAACGAGAAGGAGAAGGAGAAACAGAAGGAGAAGCAGAAAGAGAAGCAGAAGAAGGAGCAGGAGAAGGAAAAGCAGCAGGAGAAGCAGAAATAGCAGCAGAAGGAGAAGCAGGAAATGCAGAAACAGGAGAAGCAGAAACAGAAGCAGAAGAAACAGGAGAAGGACAAGTAGCTGAAGCAGAAGGAGAAGCAGAAACAGAAGGAGAAGCAGAAAGAGAAGGAGGGGAAGCAGAAGAAGCAGAAGAAGGAGAAGCAGAACATAAGAATCCGAAGAAGCAGAAGCAGAACCTGAAGCAGAACGAGAAGCAGAAGAAACAGAAGAAGTAGAAGCAGTAGCAGTTGTAGCAGAAGCAGAACGAGAAGCAGAAGGAAAAGCAGAAGAACAAGAAGGAGAAGGAGAAACAGAAGGAGAAGCAGAAGGAGAAGCAGAAAGAGAAGCAGGTAAAGCAGAAGAAGAAGAAGAAGCAGAAGGAGAAACAGAAGGAGAAGCAGAAGGAGGAGAAGGAGAAGGAGAAGAAATGCAGAAGGAGAAGCAGAAGAAGCAGAAGCAGAAGGAGAAGAAGGAAAAGCAGAAGAAGCAGAAGCAAAATGAGAAGCAAAAGAAGGAGAAGGAGAAGGAGAAGCAGAGACAGAAGAAGAAGCATAAGGGCAAGCACAAGCAGAAGGAGAAGCAGGAGAAACAGAAGAAGCAGAAGCTGAAGGACAAGCAAAGTAGGAGAAGGAGAAGGAGGAGAAGCAGAAGCAGAAGGAGAAGCAGAAGCGGAATGAGAAGCAGAAAGAGAAGCAGGAGAAGCACAAGAAGCAGAAGCAGGAGAAGCCGAAAGAGAAGAAGCAGAAGAAGCAGAAACAGAAGCAGAAGGAGAAGCACAAGCAGAAGGAGAAGCAGCAGAAGAAGTAGAACCAGAAATTCAGGCAGGAGAAACAGAAGAAGCAGAAGCAGAAGGAGAAGCAAAAAGAGAAGCAGAAGAAGAAGTAGAAGAACCAGCAGGAGAAGCAGCAGAAGAAGCAGAAAAACAAGCAGGAGAAGCAGAAGCAGAAAGAGAAGTAGAAGCAGAAGAAGCAGAAGCAGAAGAAGAAGCAGTAGAAGCATAAGAAGCAGAAGCAGGAGAAGCAGAAGCAGAAGAAAAAGAAGAAGCAGTAGAAGCAGAAGCAGAGGGAGACACAGAAGAAGGAGAAGGAGCAGCAGAAGGAGATGCAGAAGCAGGAAGAGAAGCAGAAACAGAAGGAGAAGAAGAAGGAGAAGTTGGAGAATCAAAAGAAGCAGAAGCAGAAAGAGAAGCAGAAGAAGGAGAAGGAGAAGCAGAAGGAGAAGGACAAGCAGGAGAACCAGAAGAAGGAGAAGCGGGAGAAGCAGAAGAAGAAGAAGAAGAAGAAACAGAAGAAGGAGAAGGAGCAGAAGGAGAAGCAGAAGCATAAGGAGAAGCAGAAAGAGAAGCAGAAGAAGCAGTAGCAGGAGAAGCAGAAGCAGAAGAAACAGAAGAAGCCCAAGAACCAGAAGGAGAACCTGAAGCAGAAGGAGAAGCAGAAGCATCAGAAGCTGGAAAAGCAGAAGCAGAAGAAACAGAACAAGCAGAAGAAGCAGAAGCAGAGCGAGAAGCAGAAGAAGAAGGAGAAAGAGAAGGATTAGGAGTAGGAGGAGCAGAAGCAGAATAAGAAGCAGAGAGAGAAGGAGAAGCAGAAGGAGAAACAGAAGAAGCAGAAGCAGGAGAAGCAGAAGCAGATGCAGAATGAGAAGCACAAGAAGGAGAAATTGAAGGAGAAGGAGAATGAGACGGAGAAGCAGAAGGAGAAGTAGGAGAAGCAGAAGAAGAAGAAGCAGGAGAAGCAGAAGCAGAAGAAACAGAAGAAGGATAAGAGCAGAAGCAGAAGCAGAAGGAGAAGCAGAAGCAGAAGGAGAAGCAGAAGAAGAAGAAGAAGAAGAAAGAGAAGGGTTAGGCGTAGGAGAAACAGAAGGATAAGCAGAACCAGAAAGAGAAGGAGAAGGAGAAGCAGGAGAAGCAGAAGGAGCAGAATCTGGAGAAGCAGAAGGAGAAGCAGAAAGAGTAGCAAAAGCAGAAGGAGAAGCAGAAGGAGATGCAGAACAAACAGAAGAAAAAGAAGCAGTAGCAGAAGAAGCTGAAGATGTAGAAGCAGAAAAAGAAGCACAAGAAATAGCAGAAGATCGAGAAGGAGAAGGAGAAACAGAAGGAGAAGCCGAAGGAGAAGTAAAAAGAGAATCAGGAAAAGCAGAAGAAGCAGAAGCAGACGGAGAATTAGAAGAAGGAGAAGGAGA
>NW_012307008.1:0-2675 GCF_000151885.1 Dipodomys ordii | reverse complement strand
TAAGCATAAGAATCTGAATCATGAGGAAGAAGCTGTAGTGAGCAGGAGAAGGAGAAGCAGAACGATAATCAGAAGGAGAAGCAGAAGTAGGAGAAGCAGAAGCAGAAGAAGTAGCAGAAGGAGAAGCAGAAGAAGATGCAGAAGGAGAAGCAGGAGAAGCAGAAGAAGCAGAAGCAGAAGGAGAAGCAGAAGAAGGAGAAGAAGAAGGAGAAGGAAGGGCAGCAGAAGCAATAGGAGAAGCAGAAGGAGAAGCAGAATGAGAAGCAGAAAGAGAAGCATTAGAAGCAGAAGAAGCAGGAAAAGCAGAAGCAGAAGAAAGAGATGCAGCAGCAGCAGCAGCAGCAGCAGAAAAAGAAGAAGAAGAAGAAGAAGAAGAAGAAGAAGAAGAAGAAGAAGAAGAAGAAGAAGAAGAAGAAGAAGAAGAAGAAGACAAGGAAGAAGAAGAAGAAGAAGAAGAAGAAGAAGAAGAAGAAGAAGAAGAAGAAGAAGAAGAAGAAGAAGAAGAAGAAGAAGAAGAAGAAGAAAGAGAAGCATAAGGAGAAGCATAAGGAGAAGCAGTAGAAGCAGAAGAAGCAGAAGCAGAAGCAGAAGAAAATGAATATGCATAAGAAGCAGAAGCAGAAGCAGTGGGAGAAGCAGAAGAAGGAGAAGGAGAAGGAGCAGCAGAAGGAGAAAGAGAAGCAGAAAGAGAAGCAGAAACAGAAGGAGAACAAGAAGGAGAAGCAGGAGAATCAGAAGAAGCAGAAAGAGAAGGAGAATAAGGAGAAGCAGAAGTAGAATCAGAAGAAACAGAAGAAAAAGAAGAAGAAGAAACAGAAGCAAAAAAAAAACAGAAGAAGGAGAAGAGCAGAAGCAGAAGCAGAAGGAGAAGCAGAAGCAGAAGGAGAAGCAGAAAGAGAAGCAGGAGAAGCAGAAGAAGCAGGAGAAGCAGAAGCAGAAGAAACAGGAGAAGCCGAAGAAGCAGAAGCAGAATCTGAAGCAGAAGGAGAAACAGAAGAAGCACAATCTGAAGCAGAAGAAACAGAAATAGTAGAATAAGCAGAAGCAGAAGCACCAGGAGAAGCAGAAGAAGAAGAAGGCGAAAGAGAAGGATTAGGAGTAGGAGAAGCAAAAGGATAAGCAGAAGCAGAAAGAGACGCAGAAGGAGAAGCAGCACGAGAAGTAGGAGAAGCAGGAGAAGCAGAAGCAGGAGAAGCAGAAGAAATAGAAGACGCAGAAGCAGAATGAGAAGCAGACGGAGAAATTGAAGCAGAAGCAGAAGGAGAAGCAGAAGCAGAAGGAGAAGCAGAAGAAGGAGAAAGAGAAGGAGAAGCAGAACGAGAGGCAGAACGAGAAGCAGGAGAAGCCAAAGCAAGAGAAGCAGAAGCAGGAGAAGCAGAAGCAGAAGAAACAGAAGAAGGAGATGGAGCTGAAGCAGAAGGAGATGCAGAAACAGAAGGAAAAGCAGAAGGAGAAGCAGGAGAAGCAGAGGAAGCAGCAGCAGGAGAAGCAGAAGCAGAAGAAGCTGAAGAAGCAAAAGCAGAACCTGAAGCAGAAGGAGAAGCAGGAGAAGCAGAAGAAGCAGAATCTGGAGAAGCAGAAGGAGAAGCAGAAGCAGAAAGAGAAATAGTAGAATAAGCAGAAGCAGAAGCAGCAGGAGAAGCAGAAGAAGAAGATGGAGAAGGCGAGAGAGAAGGATTAGGAGTAGGAGAAGCAAAAGGATAAGCAAAATCAGAAAGAGACGCAGAAGGAAAAGCAGCACGAGAAGTAGGAGAAGCAGGAGAAGCAGAAGATGGAGATGCAGAAGAAACAGAAGACGCAGAAGCAGAATGAGAAGCAGAAGGAGAAATTGAAGCAGAAGCAGAAGGAGAAGCATAAGAAGGAGAAGGAGAAGCAGAAAGAAAAGCAGAAAGAGAAGCAGAACGAGAAGCAGAAGCAGGAGAAGCAGAAGCAGAAGAAACAGAATAAGGAGAAGAAGCAGAAGCAGAAGGAGAAGCAAAAACAGAAGGAGAAGCAGAAAGAGAAGGTGCGGAAACAGAAGAAGCAGAAGCAGGAGAAGCAGAAGCATAAGAAACCGAAGAAGCAGAAGCAGAACCTGAAGCAGCAGGAGAAGCAGGAGAAGCAGAAGAAGCAGAATCTGCAGAAGCAGAAGGAGAAGCAGAAGCAGAAAGAGAACCAAAATCAGAAGGAGAAGCAGAAGAAACAGAAGAATCAGAAGCAGTAGCAGAAGAAGCTGAAGATGTAGAAGCAGAAAAAGAAGCACAAGAAATAGCAGAAGAACGAGAAGGAGAAGGAGAAACAGAAGGAGAAGCAGAAGCAGAAGCAGAAAAAGAATCAGGAAAAGCAGAAGTATAAACAGACGGAGAAGCAGAAGAAAGAGAAGGAGAACCAGAAGAAGAAGCATAAGGAAAAGCACAAGCAGAAGGAGATGTAGAAGGAGAAGCAGGAGAAGCAGAAGAAGCAGAAGCAGAAGGAGAAGAACTAAAGAGAAGAAGCAGAAGCGGGAGAAGTAGAAGTAGAAAGAGAAGTTTGACGAAGAGAAGCAGAACGAGAAGCAGGAGAAGCAGAAGAAGTAGAAGCGGGAGAAGTAGAAGAAGTAGAAACAGAAGAGGAGAAAGAGTAGAAGCAGAATGAGAAGTAGAAGCAGAACGGGAAGTAGAAGAGAAGTAGAAAAGTAGAAAAGCAGACGGAGGAGA
>NW_012307007.1:0-2675 GCF_000151885.1 Dipodomys ordii | reverse complement strand
TTGAGTTGTTTTTTCTACCGTTACCTAGCTGTGCAGTTCAGTTTTTTTTTCTATCCATCCAATAGTCCTGAGTAGTATGGAGCCTAGCCCGGCACAGAGGTTGGGTTTAAGTTCCAGGACATATTTCTCCATGTCTATTAGTGAAGGTTGGTCTAAGAGTGAGGCATTTTTCTCCTTGTTTTACCTGTCACTTTCTCAAAATTTATTGAACACAACACACTCATTTTTTGATTGTTCCTGAATTGGACAGGATTATTCAGCACAGTCTAAGTGGAATGCCCCGAGGAACCTATACTTCCTGCTTCCTGGTGGCCATCCAATGGAATTCCTGGAGTTCTGAAGCAGAGAGGCCTCCATTGTGTAATGGACAAACCCTACAGACCTAGCCCACCTCAAGAAAGCAGGTGATCTCCTTTGGTTGACCTTGTATCTAGTAACTGGCTCCAAGATGGGCCTCCCTCCTTCCACCCCACTCTTCCTTTCTTTTTTATATTTTAAAAGTGCCAAAATACACAGATGATCAAGTCAGAACCCACCCATATCCTCCCATATCTAAAGAAGTTACAATGCTTCATATTATATAAATGCTTCACAAGTAGTATTTTTGTTGTTTAGGAAACCCTGAGAAAAAGAAATGCATGTACAGTTTCCTGACAGATCAAATCACTCTCTTAAATATTTGTGATCCAAAGTGAGTTGAATTCATGGATATAGAACTTGTACATGAAGGAGCTAAATGTTTTATCAGAATATTAAAGTCAGATGTATTTTCTATGTATTTGAAACTTATAAAGGGACTGTAAGCTGAGTACATCTAACAAATTATACACACCAGGAAAATAAACAGTCTCACAAGAACTACATGACACTGCAAGAGCTGACACCTGAGATTTGCAGAATCAAAGTCTGCAACTTAAATGGCAAGAAATCTTAAAGTTAATTAATTTTCAAAGGTGAGTCTTTAGGTAAGTTTTAGAAGAGAGATTGGAAATGCTTAGCTATGTCCGAGTTCAATATTGAAAGAAACAAATTCAAAGAGGCACCACCTCCAATACTTTGGGACAGCAATCAGCAAGACTTAAAAAACAATGGTTGGTTGCTTTATTCTTTCTCATGAGTCACCCAAATAAAAAGACATATTCAGTTTACAAAATGCAAAAAAAAACCTATTAAAATGGTACAGAATTGTTTGTAATGTCCAGCTCACTTGATGATATAAAGAAAATTATTTTAACTCTATAAAGACAGGAGTTCTTATATTAAGCCTAGTGATAAACTCCTGAACTATTAAAGGACTATGCTAACTAAATCCAGAGACATTTAAAATGCTCATAATCATATTGCTGTTGCTTTCATCAAGAGGAAAGTAAATCATCTTGAAAACATGCGAATTTCTGAAAATAATTTTCCTTTCACATTTTACAAACTAGCAAACTTTCCATAATCTCTCTCTCTCTCTCTCTCTGTGTGTGTGTGTGTGTGTGTGTGTGTGTACAGAGACTCAAATGCAAAAACACAAGGCCTAAGGTTATCTATTGGCTTTTTCCTCAAGATTGGCACTCTACCCACTTGAGCCACATCTCCATTTCTGGCTTTTTGCTGGTTAACTGTAGAAAAGATTCTCAGATTTTCCTTTCGAGGCTGACTGAATCTAAATCATCTGATCATAGCCTCCTTCATAGTTAAGATTGAAGACATGAGCCACTGGTGCCTTGCCATAATCTCTTTATACACAGACACTAAGACATTTGAAATTGTTGAGTAAGAATCTTTACTACAAGGCACTACTTTTCTTTTAACTTTTAAAACTGCAAATGTATCTTGCTGGATTGATTTTTGTTTGAACCTGATATTTTTTACACATTTCACATTGCTTTTGTCAGGGTTAAAATAGGAAATAGACTTGATTAGATATATAAAAAAGTCTTAAAAAATCTCATGGTCTTTCCTGCCCAGACTGGCTTTGAACCATGATCCTCAGTTCTCAGCCTCCTGAGTAGCTAGGATTACAGGCATGAGCCACTAGCACCCAGCTGAAAATTACTGCTTTAAAAAATGGCAAAACTATTTTTGACAAATATAATGAAGAAATGTGGCCCCATTGGGAAGGAGCCCCTTTTTCTCCAACCATTGTCCCATTCCTTGTAAGTGGACGCAACTACAGTATTGAAACCCACCTATGTAGACTAGACTGAAGTGCACAATAATTGCTGTTACTCTAATCAATGATTTTGGGATGCCACAGTCACTCTGCTCTGCCCATTGCCTTTCCTTTCCCTTCACTCTATATCCTGGGTTTAGGCCCCAGGTCCAATCTTCTCAAAAAGTCATGGGCTCTTGTTAAATTCGTCATTACAAGGGATTTCATGCATTGCTGGATTTATATTTCATGCCTGGAAAATACACCAATGGTGTATTTGTGGGTGGTCACCTGACTCAAAATTGGAGTACTGTTTCTGTGAAAGTTAATAGCAAAATCAACAGTTACCAGAACTTTTCTGTACCCCTCTTCTGGTACCTGATGGAGAACCAAGGCTTCCTCTAACCATCTAGTACTCTTTGGTCTTCAAGATGCTTAAGCAGCCCTCCAGTGCTCCTCCTCTGCTTTCCCAATAGATGTAACCACCATTCTCAGGACTGGAAATGTCTAATGATGAGTATGCCACCAGCTAACC
>NW_012307006.1:0-2676 GCF_000151885.1 Dipodomys ordii | reverse complement strand
ACAGAGGGGTACACAGCGGGACACAGCGGGGAACACAGCGGGGACACAGCGGGACAGAGCGGGACAAAGCGTCGATACAGCGGGCACAGAGCGGGTCACAGCAAGGACAGAGCGGGACACAGCGGGACACAGTGGGGGACACAGGGGGACACAGCGGGAACACAGCGGGACACAGCAGTGGACACAGTGGGACACAGCGTGGGACACAGCAAGGACACAGCGGGACAGAGCGGGACACAGCGGGACACAGCGGGGACACAGCGGGACACAACGGGACACAGCGGGGGACACAGCGAGGACACAGCGGGTCACAGCGGGACACAGCGTGGGACAAAGCAGGAGACAGCGGGGGACACAGCGAGGACACAGCTGGACACAGCGGGGTACACAGCGGGACACAGCGGAGGACACAGAAGGGTACACAGCGGGACACAGAGAGAAACACAGCGAGGTCACATCGGGGGCCAAACAGGAAAACACGGGACACAGTGTGACACAGTGTGACACAGCGGGGACACTGCAGGGGCACAGCGGGGCAAAACGGGCGACACAGCGGGACACAGTGGGACACAGCGGGGGAAACAGCGGGGGACAGCTGGGGACAGAGAGGGGACACAGCGGGACACCGGGGGCACACAGTGGGGACACTGCGGGGGACACAGCGGAACACAGCGGGTCACAGCCGGGGACACTGCGGGACACAGCAGGGGACACAGAGGGGTACACAGCGGGACACAGCCGGGAACACAGCGCGGACACAGTGGGACACACCGGGACACAGCGTCAATACAGTGGGGACAGAGCGGGTCACACCAGGGACACAGCGGGACACAGCGGGGGACACAGCGGGACACAGCGGGGGACACAGCGGAACACAGCTTGGGACACAGCGAGGACAAAGCGGAACACAGCGGGACACAGCGGGGCTACACCAGGGACACAGCAGGGACACAGCGGCGGACACAGCGGGGGACTCAGCGGGACACAACGGGGAACACAGCTGGGGACACAACGGGACACAGCAGTGGACACAGCAAGGACACAGCGGGACACAGCGGGGACACGGCGGGAACATAGAGGGACACAGCGGGATACCGAGCGGGACACAGCGGGGTCACAGAGTGGTACACAGCGGGACACAGCGGGAAATACAACGAGGTCACAGCGGGGGACAAAGCGGGACAACACGGGACACAGTGTGACACAGCGGGACACAGCGGGACACAGCGGGACACAGCGGGGGACACAGCGGGGGACAGAGAGGGGACACAGCGGGACACAGCGGGGACACAGCTGGACACAGCGGGGTACACAGAGGGACACAGCGGGCACACAGTGGGGACACAGCGGGACACAGCGGGACACAGCGGGGACAGAGCAGGACAGAGAATGACACAGCGAGGACACATTGGGCCACAGCGAGGTACACAGCTGGGGACACAACGGGACACAGCGGGGGACACAGCGAGGACAAAGCGGGACACAGTGGGACACAGCGGGACACTGCGGGAACATAGCGGGACACAGCGGGTCACAGCTGGGGACATAGCGGGGACACAGCGGGACACAGCGGGGGACACAGCGAGGACACAGCGTGACACAGCAGAACACAGCGGGGGACAAAGCGGGAGACAGCGGGGGACACAGCGAGGACACAGAGGGACACAGCGGCCACACAGAGGGGACTCAGCGGGGGACACAGCAGGGGACAAAGAGGGACACCACGGGACACAGTGGGACACAGTGGGACACAGCGGGACCCTGCGGGGACACAGCAGGACAAAGCAGGGGATACGGCGGGACACAGCGGGAAAAAGTGGGGGACACAGTGGGACACAGCGGAGACAGAGATGGGCCACAGCGGGACACAGCCGTGACACAGCTGGACACAGCGGGGTACACAGCAGGACACAGCGGGACACAGCGGGGACTCACCAGGGGACACAGCGGGGGACAAACTGGGACATCACGGGACACAGTGGGACACAGCGGGACACAGCGGGGACACTGCGGGAACATAGCGGGACACAGCGGGGTACACAGCGGGACACAGCAGTGGACACAGCAGGGACACAGCGGGACACAGCGGGGGATACAGCGAGGACAAAGCGGGTCACAGCGGGACACAGCGTGGGACAAAGCAGGATACAGCGGGGGACACAGCGAGGACACAGCTGGACACAGCGGGGTACACAGTGGGACACAGCGGAGGACACAGAAGGGTACACAGCGGGACACAGAGGGAAACACAGCGAGGTCACAGCGGGGGCCAAAGCAGGACAACACGGGACACAGTGTGACACAGTGTGACACAGCGGGGACACTGCAGGGGCCCAGCGGGACAAAGCGGGCGACACAGCGCGACACAGCAGGACACAGCGGGGACACAGCGGGGGACAGAAGGGGACAGAGAGGGGACACAGCAGGACACAGCGGGGACACAGCTGGATACAGCGGGGGACACAGCGGGACACAGGGGGCACACAGTGGGGACACAGTGGGGGACACAGCGGGACTCAGCGGGTCACAGCGGGGGACATATTGGGACACATCGTGGGAAACAGAGTGGTACACAGTGGGACTCAGCCGGGAACACAGCGTGGACACAGTGGGACACAGTGGCGACAAAGTAGTAGACACTGCGGGACACAGTGGTGGACATATCGGGACACTGTG
>NW_012307005.1:0-2676 GCF_000151885.1 Dipodomys ordii | reverse complement strand
TCAAGAGGAGAAGGAGAAAGAGAAGGATTAGGAGTAGGAGAAACAGAAGGATTAGCAGAAGCAGAAAGAGGAGGAGAATGAGAAGGAGAAGCAGGAGAAGCAGAAGAAGCAGAAGCAGGAGAAGCAGAAGCAGAAGAAACATAGGAAGGAGAAGAAGCAGAAGGAGAAGCAGAAACAGAAGGAAAAGCAGAAAGAGAAGCAGGAGAAGCAGAAGAAGCAGCAGCAGGAGAAGTAGAAGCAGAAGAAGCCGAAGAAGCAGAAGCAAACCTGAAGCAGCAGGAGAAGCAGAAGAAGCAGAATCTGGAGAAGCAGAAGGAGAAGCAGAAGCAGAAAGAGAAGCAAAAGCAGAAGGAGAAGCAGAAGGGGAAGCAGAAGAAACAGAAGAAGCAGAGGCAGTAGCAGAAGAAGCAGAAGATGCAGAAGCAGAAGGAGAAGCAGTAGGAAAAGCAGAAGAACGAGAAGGAGAAGGAGTAGGAGAAACAGAAGGAGAAGCAGAAAGAGAAGCAGAAGAGGAGCAGGAGAAGGAAAAGCAGCAGGAGAAGCAGAAAAAGCAGCAGAAAGAGAAGCAGGGATGCAGAAACTTGAGAAGCAGAAGCAGAAGAAACACAAGAAGGACAAGAAGCAGAAGAAGAAGGAGAAGCAGAAACAGAAGGAGAAGCAGGAAGAGAAGGAGAGAAAGCAGAATAAGAAGAAGCAGGAGAAGCAGAAGCATAAGAATGTGAAGAAGCAGAAGGAGAACCTGAAGCAGAAGGAGAAGCAGGAGAAGCAGAAGAAGCAGAATCTGAAGAAGCAGAATAAGAAGCAGAACGAGAAGCAGAAGCAGAAAGAGAATCAAAAGTAGAAGGAGAAGCAGAAGAAACAGAAGAAGTAGAAGCAGAAGCAGTTGTAGCAGAAGCAGAAGGAAAAGCAGAAGAACAAGAAGGAGAAGGAGAAACAGAAGGAGAAACAGAAGGAGAAGCAGAAAGAGACGCAGGTAAAGCAGACGAAGAAGAAGCAAAAGGAGAATCAGAAGGAGAAGCAGAAGAAGGAGAAGGAGAAGCAGAAGAAGATGCAGAAGGAGAAGCAGGAGAAGCAGAAGAAACCAGAAGCAGGAGGAGAAGCAGGAAAAGCAGAAGAAGCAGAAGCAAAAGGAGAATCAAAGGAGAAGGAGAAGCAGAAGCAGAAGCATAAGGAAAAGCACAAGCAGAAGGAGAAGCAGGAGAAGCAGAAGAACCAGAAAGCAGAAGGAGAAGAAGAAGGAGAAGATGCAGAATCAGAAGAAGCAGAAGGAGAAGTAGAAAGAGAAGCCGACGAAAGACAAGCAGAACGAGAAGCAGGAGAAGCAGAAGAAGCAGAGCGGGAGAAGCAGAAGAAGAAGAAACAGAAATAATAGAAGGAGCAGAAGCAGAAGGAGGAGCAGAAGCAGAAGGAGAAGCAGAAAGAGAAGCAGGAAAAGCAGAAGAAGCAGAAGCAGGAGAAGCAGAAGCAGAAGAAACAGGAGAAGGACAAGAAACAGAAGCAGAAGCAGAAGCAGAAGGAGAAGCAGAAACAGAAGGAGAAGCAGAAAGAGAAGGAGGGGAAGCAGAAGAAGCAGAAGCAGGAGAACCAGAAGCATAAGAATCCGAAGAAGCAGAAGCAGAACCTGAAGCAGAAGGAGAAGCAGGAGAAGCAGAAGAAGCAGAATCTGGAGAAGCAGAATGAGAAGCTGAAGGAGAAGCAGAAGCAGAAAGAGAATCAAAAGGAGAAGGAGAAGCGGAAGAAACAGAAGAAGCAGAAGCAGTAGCAGTTCCAGCAGAAGCAGAAGGAGAAGCAAAAGTAAAAGAAGAAGAACGAGAAGGAGAAGGAGAAGCAGAAGGAGAAGCAGAAGGAGAAGCAGAAGAAGCAGAAGGAGAAGCAGAAGGAGACACAGAAGCAGAAGAAGCAGCAGAAGGAGAAGCAGAAGGAGAAGAAGATGCAGAAGGAGAAGCAGGAGAAGCAGAAGAAGCAGAAGCAGAAGGAGAAGGAGAAGTAGGAGAAGGAGTAGGAAGAGCCACAGAAGCAATAGGAGAAGCAGAAGGAGAAGCAGAAGCAGAATGAGAAGCAGAAAGAGAAGCAGTAGAAGAAGAAGAAGCAGGAAAAGCAGAAGCAGCAGAAAGAGAAGAAGAAGAAGAAGAAGAAGAAGAAGAAGAAGAAGAAGAAGAAGAAGAAGAAGATGAAGAAGTAGAAGAAGACGACGAAGAAGAAGAAGGAGAAGGAGAAGCAGAAGCAGGAGAAGCAGGAGAAGCAGCATAAGAAGCAGAATCAGAGGGAGCAGAATCAGAGGGAGAAGCCGTAGCTGAAGCAGAAGAAGCAGCAGAAGGGAAAGCGGATCCAGAGAAGGACACTGACGTTGCATCCGGGGGACCAGAGGTTGGATTCGTCAACGCCACATAAGCAAAAAAGAAAAAAGCCGAAAGAAAATGTTAAGCTCAAGTGGTAGAGAGACTAGCCTTGAGCCCAGAGTTCAGGAAGTAGGACCGGACCCCCCCCCCAAAAAAAAGTTTATTGTAAAGATGATGTACAGAGGGGTTAAAGTTACATGAGTCAGGTAATGAGTACATTTCCTTTTGAAAGTATTACCCCTACCATCATTATTTCCCAGTTTTTCCCCTCCCAGCTTTCCTCTCCACACAATTTATATAGTTGATTTCCAACATACTGTCTAGTGAGTGTCACTTG
>NW_012307004.1:0-2676 GCF_000151885.1 Dipodomys ordii | reverse complement strand
ACTGGGGACAAGTGGAGGACACAGCGGGACACAGCGGAGACACAGCGGGACTCAGCGGGGGACACAGCAGTATACAGCAGGACACAGCGGGGACACAGCAGGGACACAGCGGGGGACACAGCGGGACACAGCGGGACACAGCGGGGGACACAGCGAGGACATAGCAGGACACAGCGGGACACAGCGGGGACACTGCGGGACACAGCTTGGGTCACAGCGGGGACACAGCGGGACACAGCGTGGGACAAAGCGGGAGACAGCGGGGGACACAGAGAGGACACAGAGGGACACTGCGGCGACACAGAGGGGACTCAGTGGGGGACACAGCGGGGGACAAAGCAGGACACCATGGGACACAGTGTGACACAGCGGGACACAGCGGGGACACTGCGGGGACATAGCGGCACAAAGCGGGGGACACAGCAGGACACAGCGGGACACAGCGGCGGACACAGCGGGCGACAGCGGAGACAGAGAGGAGACACAGCGAGACACAGCGGTGACACAGCTGGACACAACGGAGTACACAGCGGGTCACAGCGGGCACACAGCGGGGACACAGCGGGACACAGCAAGGACAGAGCGGGACACAGAGGCGACACAGAGGGGACTAGGCGGGGGTCACAGCGGGGGACAAAGGGGGACACCATGGGACACAGTGGGACACAGTGGGACACAGCCGGGACACTGCGCGGACACAGCGGGACAAAGTAGGGGACACAGCGGGACACAGCGAGACACAGCAGGACACAGTGAGGACACAGCAGTAGGCACAGCGGGACACAGCGAGGGATACAGTGGGACACAGCAGGGAACAAAGGGAGGACCCAGCGGGACCCAGCGGGACACAGCGTCGATAGAGCGGGGACACAGCGGGACACAGCGGGGGACACATGTGAGGACACAGCGGGACACAGCGGGACACAGTGGGGACACTGCGGGATCATAGCGGGACACAGCGGGGTACACAGCGGGACACAGTAGGACAGAGCTTGGGACACAGCGAGGACACAGCGGGACAGAGCGGGACACAGCGGGGGACAATGCGGGAGACAGCGGGACACAGCGGGGGACACAGTGGGGGACAGCGGAGACAGAGAGTGGACACAGCGGGACTCAGCGGGACACAGCAGGACACAGCGGGGGACACAGAGGGGTACACAGCGGGACACAGCGGGGAACATAGCGAGGATACATTGGGACACAGCGGGGACACAGCGGGACTCAGCGGGGGACACAGCAGTACACAGCGGGACAAAGCGGAACACAGCGGGGGACACAGAGGGGTACACAGCGGGACACAGTGGGGAACATAGCGAGGACACTGCGGGACCCAGTGGGACACAGCGTCAATACAGCGGGGACACAGCGGGACACAGCGGGGTACACAGCTGGGGACACAACGGGACACAGTGGGGGTCACAGCGAGGACACAGTGGGTCACAGCGGGACACAGCGTGGGACAAAGCAGGAGACAACCGGGGGACACAGCAAGGACACAGCTGGACACAGCGGGGTACACAGCGGGACACAGCGGGGGACACAGAGGGGTACACAGCGGGACACAGCGGGAAACACACCGAGGACACAGCGGGGGACAAAGCGGGACACCACGGGACACAGTGTGACACAGCAGGACAAAGCTGGGACAATGCAGGGACATAGCGGGACAAGGCGGGGGACACAGTGGGACACAGCGGGACACAGCGGGGGACACAGCGTGGGACAGCAGGGGACTGAGGGGGGACAAAGTGGGACACAGTGGGGACACAGCTTGACACAGCGAGCACACAGTGGGGACACAGCGGGACACAGCGGGACACAGCAGCGAAAGAGCAGGACAGAGCCTGACACAGCGAGGACACATTGGGACACAGGGGGACACAGCGGAACTCAGCATGGGACAAAGCGGGACACAGCGGGGTACACAGTTGGGGACACAACGAGACACAGCGGATGACACAGCGAGGACACAGCGGGGTACACAGCTGGGGACACATCGAGACACAGCGGGGGACACAGCGAGGACACAGCAGGACACATCGGGACACAGCGGGGACACTGCGGGAACATAGCGGGACACAGCGGGGGACACAGCAGGACACAGTGGGACACAGCTTGAGAAACAGCGGGGACACAGCGGTACACAGCGAGGGACACAGCGAGGACACAGCGGGACACAGCGGGACACAGCGTGGGACAAAGCGGGAGACAGCAGGGGACACAGCGAGGACACATCGGGACACAGCGGGGTCACAGAGGGGACTCAGCGGGGGACACAGCGGGGGACAAAGCGGGACACCATGGGACACAGTGTGACACAGCGGGACACAGCGGGGACATTGCGGGGACACAGCGGGACAAAGCGGGGGACACAGCAGGACACAGCGGGACACAGCGTGGGACACAGCGGGGGACAGTGGAGACAGAGAGGAGACACAGCGAGACACAGCGGTGACACAGCTGGACACAAAGGAGTACACAGCGGGTCACAGCGGGCACACAGCGGGGACACAGCGGGACACAGCAAGGACAGAGCGGGACACAGAGGCGACACAGAGAGGACTAGGCGGGGGACACAGCGGAGGACAAACGGGGACACCATGGGACACAGCGGGGACACTGCGGGGACACAGCGGGACAAAGTAGGGGACACAGCGGGACACAGCAGTAGAC
>NW_012307003.1:0-2676 GCF_000151885.1 Dipodomys ordii | reverse complement strand
GACACAGAGGTGGACACAGCAGAACACATGCGGGGAAATAGTGGGGGACACAGCGGGGGACTCAGCAGGATACAGAAGGACACAGCGAGGACACAGCAGGACACAGGAGGACACAGCGGGGACACAGCGGGGAAACAGCGGGGGACACAGTTGGACACTGCGGTGACACAGATGGACTTAGCTGTTAACAGTGAGGACACACCAGGGACACAGCGGGACACAGCGGGGACACAGCGGGACACAGCGCGGGACACAGCAGGGGACACAGCAGGGGACAGCGGGGAAACAGAGGGACACAGGTGGACACAGCGGGGACACAGCAAGGACACAACGGGACACAGTGGGACACAGCGGGAAACACAGCAGGGGACACAGCGGGACACAGCGGGGGACACAGCGGGACACAGCGGGACACAGCGGGGACAAAGCAGGGGACAAAGCGGGGACAAACCGGGTCACAACGGAACAAAACGGGACACAGCTGGACACAGCGGGGACACAGCAGGGGACACAGCGAGGGACAGCGGGGACACAGCAGGACACAGCGTGAAACAGTGGACACAGAGGGGACACACCGGGGGACAGCAGGGAGAAACAGCGGGGACACAGCGGGGACACAGAGGAACAGAGTGGGGACACAGCGGGGGACAGCGGTGACACACCGGCGGACAGCGGGGACACAGCGGGACACAGCGGGACACAGCGGGGGACATCGGGGACACAGCGGGACACAGCGGCACACAGCAGGGACACAGCAGGGACACAGCGGGTCACAGCGGGGACACAGTGTGGGACATAGCGAGGACACAGCGGGACACAGTGGGATACACAGAGAGAACACAGCATGACACATGGGGACACAGCGGGACACAGCGGGGGACACAGAGAGGACACAGCGGGACACAAATGGGGACACAGCAAGGACACAGCGGGACACAGTGGGAAACCGCGGGTAACACAGCCGGGGACACAGCGGGACACAGCGGGGAACACAGCAGGGACACATCGGGTCACAGCGGGGACACATTGGGGGACACAGCAAGGACACAGCGGGACACAGAGGGATACACAGCGAGGACACAGCGTGACACATGGGGACCCAGCGGGACCCAGCGGGGGACCCAGCGAGGACACAGCGGGACACAAATTGGGACACAGCAAGGACACAGCAGGACACAGAGTAAAAGAGCGGGACACATCGGGGGACACAGCCGGGGACACAGCGGGACACAGCATGGGACACAGCGGGGACACAGCGGGACACAGTGGGACACATCGGGTGACACAGCAGGACACTGCGGTGTCCACAGCGGGTCACAAAGTGACACAAAGGGACACAGCAGGGACACAGCGGGGGACACAGCGGGACACAAAGGGGGACACAGCGTTACACAGCGGGGACACAGCGGGACACAGCGTAGACAGAGCAGGGGACACAGCAGGACACAGAGGGGAACAAAGGGGACACACAGCGGGACACAGTGGGACACAGCGGGGTACACAGCGGGACACAGCGGGGACACAGCAGGGGCACAGTGGGAAACAGCGGGACACAGCGGGGGCAAAGCTGGACACACCGGGATACAGCGGGACACAGCGGGGAACGTACCAGGGGACACAGAGCCGCACACAGCGGAAGAGAGTGGAACACAGCAGGGACACAGCGGGGACACAGCGGGACATCGCGGGGACAAAGCGAGGGCAGAGTGGGACACAGAGGGACACAGCGAGGGACACAGCGGGGGACAGTGGGGACAAACCGGGGAACAACGGGGACACTTCGAGACACAGCTGGGACACAGCGAGAACACAGCGGGACACAGCAGGGACACAGCGAATACACAGCGGGACACAGCCGGACACAGCAGTACACAGAGGGGAACACAGCGGGGGACACAGCGGGACAGAGCTGGACACAGCGGGGTACACAGTGGGACACATCGGGAATACAGCAGGGACACAGCGGGACACAGCGGGGGACAGAGCAGGATATAGCGGGAGACACAGCGGAACACAGCGGGGGACACAGCGGGACACAGCCTGGGACAGAGCAGGACACAGCCTGGACACAGCAGGACACAGCGAGATACAGCAGTGACAAAGCGGCGACACAGCGGGACACATCGGGACACAGCGGGACACAGCAGGGGACAGAGGGGACACACCGGTGGACAACAGGGACACAGCAGGACAGCGCGGGGTTCACAGTGGGAAACAGCGGGGACACAGGGGGACACAGGGGGCGACACAGAGGGACACAGCGGGACAGGGCGGGGACACAGCGGGGACAAAGCAGGGGACACAGTGGGAGACAAAGCGGTAAACAGCGGGGGACACAGCGGGACTCAGCTGGGGACACATCAAAGGACACAGTGGGTGACACAGCGGGGGAAACAGTGGGAAACAGCGGGGACACAGCGAGGACACAGCAGGACAGCGGGGTACATAGAGGCAGACACAGCGGTACAAATAGGGACACAGCGGGGACACAGCAGGACACAGCGGGACACAGCGGGGACACAGCAGGGACACAGCGAGACACAGAGGGACCCAGCGGGGACACAGCGGGGACACAGCGGGACACAACGGGGGACACAGAGGCGGACACAGCAGAACACAGCGGGACACAGCGCGACACAGCGGGACACAGCGGGGACACAGCGAGGACACAGTGGG
>NW_012307002.1:0-2676 GCF_000151885.1 Dipodomys ordii | reverse complement strand
GCAGGGGACACAGCGAGGACACAGAGGGGGACACAGCGGGGTGACATAGCGGGACACAGCCAGGAACACAGCGGGGGACACAGCGCGACACAGCAAGACATAGCATGGACACAGCAGTAGACACATCGGGACATAGCGGGGGACACAGCTGGGGACACAACGGGACACAGCGGTGGACACAGCGAGGACACAGCAGGACCCACCGGGACCCAGCGGGGGACACAGCGAGGACACAGCTGGACACAGCGGGGGACACAGCGAGGACACTGCGGGGGACACAGCGGGACACAGCGGGGAACACAGCGAGGACACAAAGGGACAAAGCGGGGGACACAGCGGGACACAGCGGAGACAGAGAAGGGCCACAGCGGGACACAGCGGTGACACAGCTGGACACAGCGGGGTACACAGCGGGACACAGCGGGCACACAGAGGGGACACAGCGGGACACAGCGGGACACAGTGGGGACAGAGCGGGACACAGTCGGACACAGCGGGACACAGCGGGGGACACAGCGGGACACAGTGGGGGACCCAGCGAGGACATAGCGGGTGACACAGCGGGGGACACAGCGGGACACAGCGGGGGAAACAGCGGGGGACAGCGTAGACAGAGAAGGGCCACAGCGGGACAAAGCGGGACACAGTTGGAAACAGCGGGGTACACAGCGGGACACAGAGGGCACACCGGGGACACAGCGGGACACAGCGGGACACAGTGGGACACAGCGGGGACAAAGCATCGGGACAAAGCGGGGGACACAGCGGGACACAGCGGGGGACACAGCGAGGACACAGCGGCACAAAGCCTGGGACACAGCAAGGACACAGTGGGACACAGCGGGGGACACAGCGGGACATAGCGGTGGACACAGCGGGGGACACAGCGGGATACAGCGGGGGCACAGGGAGGACACAACGGGACACAGCGGGGGACAGAGCGAGGACACATTGGGACACATTGGGACACAGCGGGACTCAGCGGGGCCACAGGGATGACACAGCGGTACCCAGCGGGACCCAGCGTCGATACATTAGGGACACGTGGAATACAGTGGGGTACACAGCTAGGGACACAGCGAGGACACAGCGGGACACAGCGGGGACACTGCGGGAACATAGCAGGACACAGCGGGCACACAGCGGGACACAGCGGAACACAGCGTGAGACAAAGCGGGAGACAGCAGGGGACACAGCGAGGACACAGGGGGACACAGCGCCGACACAGAGGGGACTCAGAGGGGGAAACAACGTGGGACAAAGTGGGACACCACGGGACACAGTGTTACACAGCGGGACACAGCGGGGACACTGCGGGACACAGCAGGAAAAAGCCGGGGACTCATCGGGCACATAGCGGGGACACAGCGGGACACAGCGGGACACAGCGGGGACACAGTGGGACACAGCGGGACAAAGTGGAGACACAGCGGGACACAGCAGGCACACAGCGGGGACACAGCGGACACAGCAGGACACAGCGGGGGACACAGCGGGACACAGTGGGGGACCCAGTGAGGACACAGCGGGACACAGCAGGGGACACAGCGAGGACACAGCGGGGGACACAGCGGGGGACAAAGCGGGACAAAGCGGGGAACACAGCGAGGACACAGCGGGACACAGCGGGGGACACAGCGAGGACACAGCGGGGGACACAGCGGGACACAGTGGGGAACTCAGCGAGGACACAACGGCACCCAGCAGGACACAGCGTCGATACAGCGGGGACACAGGGTTACACAGCGTGGTACCCAGCTGTGGAAACAACGGGACAGATTGGGGGCACAGCGAGACACAGCAGGACACAGCGAGGACACAGCGGGACACATTGGTGACACAGCGGGGAAAACAGCAGGACAAAGCAGCGGACACAGTGGGGGACACAGCGCGACACAGCAAGACATAGCATGGACACAGCAGTAGACACATCGGGACATAGCGGGGGACACAGCTGGGGACACAACGGGACACAGCGGTGGACACAGCGAGGACACAGCAGGACCCACTGGGACCCAGCGGGGCACACAGCGAGGACACAGCAGGACACAGCGGGGGACACAGCGAGGACACAGCGGGGGACACAGCGGGACACAGCGGGGAACACAGCGAGGACCCAGCGGGACCCAGCGGGACACAGCGTCGATACAGCGGGCACACAGCGTTACACAGCGTGGTACTCAGCTGTGGACACAACGGGACACAGTGGGGGCACAGCCGGACACAGCGGGACACAGTGGGACACAGCGGGGACAAAGCGTGAGACACAGCGAGGGACAGAGCGGGAGACAGCGGGGAACACAGCGAGGACACTGCGGGACACAGCGGGACACAGCGTCGATACAGCGGGGACACAGCGTTACACAGCGTAGTACACATCTGTTTACACAACGGGACACAGTGGGGGCACAGCCGGACACAGTGGGACACAGTGGGACACAGCGGGTCAAAGCGTGAGACACAGCAGGGGACAGAGAGGGAGACAGCAGGGGACACAGCGAGGAAACAGCGGGACATAGCGGTGACACAGCGGGGACTCAGCGGGGGACAAAGCGGGACACAGCGGGGGACACAGCGGGACACAGCGGGGGACACAACGAGGACCCAGCGGGCCCCAGCGGGATACAGCGTAGATATAGCGGGCACACATCGTTACACAGCGTGGTACACACCTG
>NW_012307001.1:0-2676 GCF_000151885.1 Dipodomys ordii | reverse complement strand
GAAGGAAAAGTAGAAAGAGAAGCAGAAGAAGCAGCAGCAGGAGAAGCAGAAGCAGAAGAAGCCGAAGAAGCAGAAGCTGAACCTGAAGCAGCAGGAGAAGGAGGAGAAACAGAAGAAGCAGAACCTGAAGAAGGAGAAGGAGAAGCAGAAGCAGAAAGAGAAGCAAAAGCAGAATGAGAAGCAGAAGAAACAGAAGAAGGAGAGGCAGTAGCAGAAGATGCAGAAGCAGAAGGAGAAGCAGAAGGAAAAGCAGAAGAACGAGAAGGAGAAGGACAAGGAGAAACAGAAGGAGAAGCAGAAAGAGAAGCAGAAGAAGGAGCAGGAGAAGGAAAAGCAGCAGGAGAAGCAGAAATAGCAGCAGAAGGAGAAGCAGGAGATGCAGAAACAGGAGAAGCAGAAGCAGAAGAAACAGGAGAAGGACAAGAAGAAGAAGCAGAAGCAGAACCTGAAGCATAAGGAGAAGCATAAGGAGAAGCAGTAGAAGCAGAAGAAGCAGAAGCAGGAGAAACAGAAGCAGAAGAAAAAGAATTAGCAATAGAAGCAGAAGCAGAAGCAGTGGGAGAAGCAGAAGAAGGAGAAGGAGAAGGAGCAGCAGAAGGAGAAGTTGAGGCAGAAATAGAAGCAGAAACAGAAGGAGAAGAAGAACGAGAAACAGGAGAATCAGAAGAAGTAGAAGTAGAAGCAGAAAGAGAAGAAGAAGGAGAAGCAGAAGTAGAATCACAAGAAACAGAAGAAGAAGAAGAAGAAGAAACAGTAGCAAAAGAAACAGAAGAAGGAGAAGAGCAGAAGAAGAAGCAGAAGGAGAAGCAGAAGGAGAAGGAGAAGCAGAAAGAGAAGCAGGAGAAGCAGAAGAAGCAGGCGAAGCAGAATCAGAAGAAACAGGAGAAGCCGAAGAAGCAGAAGCAGAATCTGAAGCAGGAGAAACAGAAGAAGCACAATCTGAAGCAGAAGCAGAAGAAACAGAAATAGTAGAATAAGCAGAAGCACAAGCAGCAGGAGAAGCAGAAGAAGAGGACGGAGAAGGCGAAAGAGAAGGAGTAGGAGTAGGAGAAGCAAAAGGATAAGCAGAAGCAGAAAGAGACGCAGAAGGAGAAGCAGCACGAGAAGTAGGAGAAGCAGGAGAAGCAGAAGCAGGAGAAGAAGAAGAAACAGAAGACGCAGAAGCAGAATGAGAAGCAGAAGGAGAAATTGAAGCAGAAGCAGAAGGATAAGCCGAAGCAGAAGGAGAAGCAGAAGAAGGAGAAGGAGAAGCAGAAAGAGAAGCAGAACGAGAAGCAGGAGAAGAAGTAGCAGGAGAAGCAGAAGCAGAAGAAACAGAAGAAGGAGAAGAAGCAGAAGCAGAAGGAGAAGCAGAAACAGAAGGAAAAGCAGAAAGAGAAGCAGGAGAAGCAGAAGAAGCAGAATCAGGAGAAGCAGAAGCAGAAGCCGAAGAAGCAGAAGCAGAACCTGAAGCAGAAGGAGAAGCAGAAGAAGCAGAATCTGGAGAAGCAGAAGGAGAAGCAGAAGCAGAAAGAGAAGCAAAAGCAGAAGGAGAAGCAGAAGAAACAGAAGAAGCAGAGGCAGTAGCAGAAGAAGCAGAAGATGCAGAAGCAGAAGCAGATGGAAAAGCAGAAGAACGAAAAGTTGAAGGAGAAACAGAAGGAGAAACAGAAAGAGAAGCAGAAGAAGGAGCAGGAGAAGGAAAAGCAGCAGGAGAAGCAGAAAGAGCAGCAGAAGGACAAGCAGGAGATGCAGAAACAGGAGAAGCAGAAGCAGAAGATACAGGAGAAGGACAAGAAGCAGAAGCAGAAGGAGAAGCAGAAACAGAAGGAGAAGCAGAAAGAGAAGGAGGGGAAGCACAAGAAGCAAAAGCAGGAGAAGCAGAAGCATAAGAATCCGAAGAAGAAGAAGCAGAACCTGAAGCAGAAAGAGAAGCAGGGGAAGCAGAAGAAGCAGAATATGGAGAAGCAGAATGAGAAGCTGAAGGAGAAGCAGAAGCGGAAAGAGAATCAAAAGCAGAAGTAGAAGCAGAAGAAACAGACAAAGCAGTAGCAGTTGCAGCAGAAGCAGAAGGAGAAGCAGAAGTAAAAGCAGAAGAACGAGAACAAGAAGGAGAAACAGAAGCAGAAGCAGAAGGAGAATCAGAAGGAGAAGCAGAAGAAGCAGAAGTAGAAGCAGAAACAGAAGAATAAGCATAAGGACAAGCACAAGCAGAAGGAGATGCAGAAGGAGAAGCATGAGAAGCAGGAGAAGCAGAAGCAGAAGAAGAAGTAGAAGTAGGAGAAAGAGAAGGAAGAGCAGCAGAAGCAATAGGAGAAGCAGAAGCAGAAGGAGAAGCAGAATGAGTAGCAGAAAGACAAGCAGTAGAACCAGAAGAAGCAGGAAAAGCAGAAGCAGAAGAAAGAGAAGAAGAAGAAGAAGAAGAAGAAGAAGAAGAAGAAGAAGAAGAAGAAGAAGAAGAAGAAGAAGAAGAAGAAGAAGAAGAAGAAGAAGAAGAAGAAGAAGAAGGAGAAGCATAAGGAGAAGCAGTAGAAGCAGAAGAAGCAGAATCAGGAGAGGCAGAAGCAGAAGAAACAGAAGAAGCAGACTGAGAAGCAGAAAGCGTAGCAGAAGAAAGAGAAATCGTAGGAGAAAGAGAAGAAGAAGGAGAATCAGAAGAAGCAGAAGCAGGAGAAACAGAAGCAGAAGAATAGAAGA
>NW_012307000.1:0-2677 GCF_000151885.1 Dipodomys ordii | reverse complement strand
TCACAGCGGGAAACAGTGGGGACAAAGCGGGACACAGCGGGGCACACAGCGGGACACAGCACGGGACACAGCGGAGGACACAGCGGGACACAGCGGGACAAAGAGAGGACACAGCAGGACGGAGCGCGGTACACAGGGGGACACAGCGAGAACACAGCGGGACACAGAGGGATACAGCGAGGACACAGCTGGACACAGCGGGGTACACAGCGGGACACAGCGAGGACACAGCTGGACACAGCGGGGTACACAGTGGGACTCAGCGGGGACACAGCGAGGACAAAGAAGGACACAGCGGGACACAGCGGGACACAGCAGGAAACAGCGGGACACAGAGGGGGACACAGCGGGACACAGCGCGAGACACAGCAGAGGACACAGCGGGACACAGCGGACGACACAGCGAGGATACAGCAGGACACAGTCTGACACAGCGGGGACACAGCGGGGACACAGCAGGGGACACAGCAGGGACACAGCGGGGACACAGTGAGGACACAACGGGACACAGAGGGACACAGCGGGAAACAACGGGACACAGCGGCACAGAGCAGGACACAGCGGGGGACACAGCGGTACACACCGGAGGACACAGTGGGGGACACAGCGGGACACAGCGGAGGACACAGATGGGGACACAGTGGGACAGAGCGCGGACACAGTGGGGAAAAAGTGGGACACAGCGGGGGACACAGCTGCGACACAGCGGGGACACAGCGGGGACACAGCGGGGACACAGCCAGACACAGCGGGACATAGGGGGACACAGCGTGGACACAGCGGGACACAGTGCGGATACAGAGGGACACAGCGAGGGATACAACGGGGTCACAGAGGGGGACACAGCGGGACACAGCGGGGGACAAGGGAGGACACAGCAGAACACAGCGGGGGACAAGCGAGGACACAGTGGGACACAGCGGAACCAAGCAGGGACACAGCGGGGACACAGCGGGGGACACAGTGGGGGACACAGCGCGGACACAGCGAGGACACAGCGGGACACAGTAGGAAACAGCGGAGACAGAGCTGGAAACAACGGGGTACACAGCGGGACACAGAGCGGGACACTGTGGGGACACAGCGAGGACACAGCGGGATACAGTGGGACACAGCAGTACACAGCGGGACACAGCAGGGGACACAGCGGGACACAGCGGGTCACAGCGGGAGACACAGCGGGACACAGCAGGGACACAGACGGACACAGCGGGACATAGGGGGACACAGCGGGGACACAGCGGGACACAGTGCGGACACAGAGGAACACAACGGGAGACACAGCGGGGAAACAGTGGGACACAGCGGGGACACAACGAGGGACATAGCGGGACACAGCGGGGACAAAGAGGGGGACACAGAAGGACGCAGCCGTGGACAAGTGAGGACACAGCAGGACACAGCGGGGGACACAGCGGGGGACACAGTGGGACACAGCGGGGGACAAGCAATCACACAGTGGGACACAGCGGGACCAAGCGGGGACACAGCGGGGACACAGCGGTGGACACAGTGGGGAACACAGCGGCATAAAGTGGGGGACAAAGCGGAGGACACAGCAGGGACACAGCGGGATACAGCGGGAAACAGCAGAGACAGAGCTGGACACAACGGGGTACACAGCGGGACACTGTGGGGACACAGCGAGGACACAGCGGGACAAAGTGGGACACAGCGGGACACAGCCGGACACAGTGGGACACAGCGGGGGACACAGCGGGACACAGCAGGTCACAGCGTGGGACACAGCAGGACACAGCAGGGACACAGCTGGACACAGCGGGATACACAGCAAGGACACAGCCAGCCCAGCGGATACAGCGGGGACACAGCTGGACACAGTGGGGTACACAGAGGGACACAGCAGGGGACACAGTGGGGGACACAGCGGGACAAAGCAGGGGACACAGCGGAGGACACAGCGGGGACACAGCGAGGACACAGCGGGACACAGCGGGAAACAGCGGAGACAGAGCTGGACACAACGGGGTACAGAGCGGGACACTGTGCGGACACAGCGAGGTGACAGCGGGGACACAGTGGGACACAGCGGGACAAAGGAGGACACAGCGGGACACAGCGGGTGACACAGCGGGACACCATGGGGACACAGCTGGACATAGCGGGATACACAGCAAGGACACAGGGGGTACAGAGCGGGACACAGCGGGGACACAGCGAGGACCCAACTGGACACAGCTGGACACAGCGGTACACAGCAGAACACAGCGGGACACAGCGGGGGACACAGCGGGACACAGCGGGGGACATGGGAACACACAGTTGGACACAGCAGGACAAAGCAGGGACACAGCGGGGACACAGCGGAGGACACAGTGGGGAACACAGCGGGACAAAGCGGGGGACACAGCAGAGGACACAGCGGGGACACAGCGAGGACACAGCGGGACACAGCGGGAAACAGCGGAGACAGAGCTGGATACAACGGGGTACAAAGCGGGACACTGTGGGGACACAGCGAGGACACAGCGGGACACAGTGGGACACAGCGGGTGACACAGCGGGACACCGTGGCGACACAGGTGGACATAGCGGGATACACAGCAAGGACACAGGGGGTACACAGCGGGACACAGCAGGGACACAGCAAGGACACAACTGGACACTGACGGACACAGCGGGACACAGCAGAACACAGCGGGGCACAGAGGGAACA
>NW_012306999.1:0-2677 GCF_000151885.1 Dipodomys ordii | reverse complement strand
GCGGGGGACACAGCGGGGGACATTGCAGGACACCACGGAACACAGCGGAACATAGCGGGAAACAGCTGTGACCCTTCGGGGACACATTTGGACACAGCGGGGGACACAGCCGGACAGAGTGGGGGACACAGCAGAACACAGTGGGGGACAGAGCGTGGGACACAGCGAGACACAGCGGGGACACAGCGGGACACAGCATGTCACAGCAGGGACACAGCGGGACACAGTGGGACACAGCGGGGGACAGAGCGGTTCACAGTGGGGGACATATCGTAGGACACAGCGAGACACAGCGGGGAAAAAGCTGGACAGAACGGGGTATACAGCGGGACACAGCGGGGACACAGCGGGGACACAGCGGGACACATCGGGTCACAGCAGTGACACAGCGGAACAAAGTGGGACACAGCGGGGGACACAGGGGGGACAAAGCGGGGACACAGCGGGACTCAGCGGGGGACACAGCAGTACACAGCGGGACACAGTGGGACACAGCGGGACACAGCGGGGGACACAGCGGGACACAGCGGGAGACACAAGGAGGACACAGCGGGACACAGCGTGGACACAGCGGGGACTCACCAGGGGACACAGCAGGGTACACAGCGGGACACAAAGGGACACATCTGGGGACACAGCGAGGACACAGCGGAACACAGCATGGGACACAGCGAGGACAAAGCGGGACCCAGCGGGACATAGCGTCGAAACAGCCACGACACAGGGGGACACAGTGGGGTACACATCTGGGACACAACGGGACACAGTGGGGGACACAGCGGGACAGAGCAGGAGACACAGCGGGGGACACAGCGGGACACAGCGTGGAACACAGCGAGGACACAGCGGGACACAGCGTCGGTACAGCGGGGACACAGCGGGACACAGTCGGACACAGCGGGGGACACAGTGGGACACAGCGGGGGACACAGCGGGTGACACAGCGGAGGACACAGTGGAACACAGCAGGGGACACAGCGAGGACACTGCGAGACACAGCAGGGACACAGAGGGGGACACAGCGGGGGACACAGCGGGACACAGCGGGACAGAGCAGGACACATCGGGGACAGAGCGGGACACAGCGTGACACAGTCGGACACATTGGGGGACACAGCGGGACACAGCGGGGGAAACAGCGGAGGGCACAGCGGGGACACAGCGAGGACACAGCGGGACACAGCGGGACACAGCGGGGACAGAGCTGGACACAATGGGGTACACAGCGGGAAACTGTGGGGACACAGCAAGGACACAGCGGGACACAGTGGGACACAGCGGGGGCAAAGCGGGGACACAGCGTGATACAGAGGGGGACACAGAGGTGTACAAGCGGGACACATCGGGGAACACAGCGAGGACACAGCGGGACCCAGCGGGACACAGCGTTGATACAGCGGGGACACAGGGGGACACAGCAGGTTGCACAGCTGGGGACACAAAGGGACACATCGGGGGACACAGCGAGGACACAGCGGAACACAGCCTGGGACACAGCGAGGACACAGCTGGACACAGCGGGACACAGCAGAGACACAGCAGTAGAAATAGCGGGACACAGGGTGAACACAGCGGGACACAGCGTGGGACACAGCGAGGACCCAGCGGGACCCAGTGGGACACAGCGTTGATACAGCGGGGACACAGCGGGACACATCAGGGTACACAGCTGGGGACACAAAGGGACACATCGGGGGACACAGCGAGGACACAGCGGAACACAGCATGGGACACAGCATGGGACACAGCGAGGACACAGCTGGACACAGCGGGACACAGCGGGGGACACAGCGAGGACACAGCGGAACACAGAGTGGGACACAGCGAGGACACAGCGGGACACAGTGGGACACAGCGGGGACACAGCAGGGACACAGCGGAGGACACAGCGAGGACACAGCGGACACAGCGTGGGACACAGCGAGGACACAGCGGGGCACAGTGGGACACAGCGGGGACACAGCAGGGACTCAGCAGGGACACAGAGGGGGACACAGCGGAACACAACGGGACACAGCGGGGACACAGCAGGACACAGAGGGGGACACAGCGGGGGACACAGTGGGACACAATGGGGAACACAGCGGGGACACAGCGGTACACAGTGGGACACAGTGTCGATACAGTGGAGACACAGCAGGACACAGCGAGGTACACAGCTGGGGACACAAAGGGACACAGTGGGGGACACAGCGGGACACAGTGGGACACAGCGGGGACAAAGCGTGAGACACAGGTGGGGACAGAGCGGGAGACAGCCGGGGACACAGCGAGGACACAGCGGGACACAGTGGGGGACACAGCGGGACACAGCGGGTCTCAGCGGGGGACACAGTGGGACACAGCGGAGACACAGCTGGACACAGCGGGATACACAGCGAGGACACAGCCGGCCCAGCGGGACACAGCGCGACACAGCGGGGGACAACGGGGACACAGTGGGACACAGCGGGGAACAGAGCGAGGACACAGCGCGACACAGCGGGACACAGCGTGGTTACAATGGGACACAGCGGGACACAGCAGGGACACAGCGGGACACAGCAGGGACACAGCGGGACACAGCGGGACAGCAGGGACACAGCGGGGACACAGCGGGGGAAACAGCATGTCACAGCAGACACAGCATGGGACATAGTGGAGGAACAGCGGGACACAGCGGGGAACACAGCGCGAC
>NW_012306998.1:0-2677 GCF_000151885.1 Dipodomys ordii | reverse complement strand
GCCAGGACACAGCGGGGGACACAGCAGGACACAGCGGGACACAGCGGGGGACACAGCGAGGGACACAGCGGGGGACACAGCAGGACACAGTGGGGAACACAGAGAGAGACACAGCAGGACCCAGCGGGACACAGCATCGATACAGCAGAGACACAGCGGGACACAGCGGGGGACACAGCGAGGACACAGTGGGGGACACAGTGGGGGAAACAGCTGGACACAGCGGGGAACACAGCGAGGACACAGCGGGACACAGCGGGGGACACAGGGAGGACACAGCGGGACACAGCGGGGGACACAGCGAGGACACAGTGGGACACAGCGGCGACACAGAGGGTACTCAGCGGGGGACACATTTTGGGACAAAGTGGGACATCATGGGACACAGTGTTACATATCGGGACACAGCAGCGACACTGCGGGACACAGTAGGGCAAAGCGGGGGCACAGCGGGCCACAGCGGGCCACAGCGGGGCACACAGCGGGGGACAGTGGAGACAGAGAGTGGCCACAGCGAGACACAGCGGTGACACAGCTGGACACAGCGGGGTACACAGCGGGACACAGCGGGCACACAGCGGGGACACAGCGGGACACAGCGGGACACAGCAGGGACACAATGGGACACAGGGGGACAAAGCAGGAGACACAGCGGGACACAGCACGCACACAGCGGGGACACAGAGGGACACAGCGGGGATAGAGCGGGACACAGCCGGACACAGCGCGACACAGTGGGAGACACAGCGGGACACAGTGCTGGACTCAGTGAGGACACAGCGGGACACAGCAGGGGACACAGCAAGGACACAGCGGGGGACACAGCAGGGGACACAGCGGGACACAGCGGGGAACACAGCGAGGACACAGCGGGACACAGTGGGACAGAGCGTCGATACAGCGGGGACACAGCGTTACACAGCGTGGTACACAATTGTGGACACAACGGGACACAGTGGGGGCACAGCCGGACACAGCGGGACACAGTGGGACACAGCAGGGACAAAGCGTGAGACACAGCGGGGGACAGAGAGGGAGACAGCAGGGGACACAGCGAGGAAACAGCGGGACACAGCGGTGACACAGTGGGGACTCAGCGGGGGACACAGCGGGACACAGCGGGGGACACAGCAGGACACAGCGGGGGACACTGCGGGACACAGTGTGGGACAGAGCGTGGGACACAGCGAGACACAGCGGGGACAAAGCTGGACACAGCGAGGTACACAGAGGGACACAGCGGGGAAACAGCGTGACACAAAAGGACACAGCGCGACACAGCGGGGGACACAGCGAGGACACAGCGGCACACATTGGGGGACACAGCAAGGACAGAGCGGGACACAGCGGGGGACACAGCGGGACATAGCGGGGGACACAGCGGGGGACACAGCGGGGACACAGAGGGGACTCAGCAGAGTACATAGAGGGGAAAAAGCGGGACACCACGGGACACAGTAGGACACAGCGGGACACAGCGGGGACACTGCGGGACACAGCCGGGGGACACAGCGGTGGACAGCGGGGGACAGAGAAGGGACACAGCGGGACACAGAGGGGACACAGCTGGACACAGAAGGGTACACAGCGGGGCACAGCGGACTCACAACAGGGACAGAGCTGGACACAGAGGGACACAGAGGGGACAGAGCGTGACACAGCAGGACACAGCGGGACACAACAGGGGACACAGCGGGACACAGCGGGGGACACAGGGAGGACACAGCTGGACACTGAGGGAGACAGAGCAAGGACACAGCCGGACACAGCGAAACACAACGTGACACAGTGGGGACACAGCAGGGGACACAGCGGGACACAGCGGGGGACACAGCGGGACAGAGCGGGGTACACAGCAGGGACAAAGCGGGACACAGCGGGGTACACAATGAGGACAAAGCGGGACACAGCGGTGACACAGCGGGACACAGCTGGGGACACTGCGGGACACAGCGGTACACAGCGGGGACACAGCAAGGACACAGCGGGGGACACAGCGGGACACAGCCGGACACAGCCGGGGACACAGCGGGACACAGCGAGAGACACAGCGGGGAACACAGCGGGACACAGCGGGGAACAAAGAGAGGACACAGCGGGACCCAGCGGGACACAGCGTCGATAGAGCGGGGACACAGCGGGACACAGCGGTGACACAACAGGACTCAGCGGGGGACACTGCGGGACCCAGCGGGACCCAGCGGGGACACAGCAAGGAGCAAGCAGGACACAGTCGGACACAGCCGGGGACACAGCTGGACACAGCGAGAGACACAGCGGGGAACACAGAGGGACACAGCGGGGAACAAAGAGAGGACACAGCGGGACCCAGCGGGACACAGCGTCGATAGAGCGGGACACAGCGGGACACAGCAGGGGACACAGCGAGTGACACAGCGGGGGACACAGCGGGACCCAGCGGGGACACAGCAAGGACACAGCAGGACCCAGCGGGACACAGCGTCGATACAGCGGGGACACCGCGGGGTACACAGCTGTTGACACAACGGGACACAGTGGGGGACACAGCGGGACACAGCGGGACACAGTGGGGCACAGCGGGGACAAAACGGGAGACACAGTGGGGAACAGAGCAGGACACAGCGGGGGACACAGAGAGGACACAGTGGGGACACAGCGAGACTCAGCCGGGGACACAGCGGAGAGACCTAAGCGG
>NW_012306997.1:0-2677 GCF_000151885.1 Dipodomys ordii | reverse complement strand
TCAGTCCTGTGGTGTCCCGATTTGTCCCCTGCTATGTCCCCTGCTGAGTCCCCTCTGTGTCCCCGCTGTGTCCCGCTGTGTCCCCCGCTGTGTCCCACTGTGTCCCACGCTGTGTCCTGCTGTGTCCCGCTGTGTCCTGCTGGGTCCCGCAGTGTCCCCGCTGTGTCCCCGCTGTGTCCCGCTGTGTTCCCCGCTGTGTCCCGCTATGTCCCCGCAGGTTCCCCGCTGTTTCACGCTGTGTCCCGCTGTGTTCCGTGGTGTCCCGCTTTGCCCCGCTGTGGCTCCCCTGAGCCACCTCTGTGTCCCCGCTGTGTCCTGCTGTGTCCTCGCGGTGTCCCCTGCTATCTCCCGCTTTGTCCCACGATGTGTCCCACTGTGTCCCGCTGTGTCCTCGCTGTGTCCCCGGCTGTGTCCTGCTGTGTTCCCGCTGTGTCCCAAGCTGTGTCCCGCTGTGTTCCGCTGTGTGCCCCGCTGTGTCCTGCTGGGTGCCGCTGTGTCCCCGCTGTGTCCCCGCTGTTTCCTCGCTGTGTCCCGCTGTGTCTACTGCTGTATCCCCACTGTGTCCCGCTGTGTCTCGCTGTGTCCCGCTGTGTCCTCGTTGTTTCCCACGCTGTGTTCTGCTGTGTCCTCACTGTGTCCCCCGCTGTGTCCCATTGTGTCCCCAGTTTTGTACCCCGCTGTGTCCCGCTGTGTCCCCGCTGTATCGAAGCTGTGTCCCGTTGGGTCCTGCTGTGTCCTCGCTGTGTCCCCCGCTGTGTCCCGCTGTGTACCCCTCTGTGTCCCCCGCTGTGTCCCGCTATGTCCCGCTGTGTACTGCTGTGTCCCCCGCTGAGTCCTGCTGTGTCCCCCATATGTCCCCCTCTGTGTCCCGCTGTGTCCCACACTGTGTCCCCCGCTGTGTACTGCTTTGTCCCCCGCTGTGTTCCGCTGTGTCCTTGCTGTGTCCCCTGCTGTGTCCCGCTGTGTCCTCGCTGTGTCCCACGCTGTGTCCCACTGTGTCCTCTGCTGTGTCCCGCTGTGTCCCGCTGTGTCAAGCTGTTTCCCCGCTGTGTCCTCGCTGTGTCCTTCTGTGTACCCCGCTGTGTCCAGCTTTGTCCCCGCTGTGTCTCGCTGTGTCCCACTCTCTGTCCCCCACTGTGTCTGGCTGTGTCCCCCACTGTGTCCCGCTGTGTCCTGCTGTGTCCCACGCTGTGTCCCGCTGTGTCCCCGCAGGTCACTGCTGTTTCCTGCTGTGTCCTGCTGTGTCCTCGCTGTGTCCCCCGCTGTCTCCTGCTCTGTCCCCTGCTGTGTGTCACGCTTTGTCCCCGCTGTGTCCCACTGTGTCCCGCTGTGTCCCGCTGTGCCCCCACAGTGTCCCGTTTTGTCCACAGCTGTGTACCACGCTGAGTAACGCTGTGTACCCGCTGTATCAACGCTGTGTCCCGCTGGGTCCCTCTGTGTCCTCGCTGTGTTCCCTGCTGTGTCCCGCTGTGTCCCCCGCTGTGTCCCCCGCTGTGTCCCGCTTTGTCCCCCGCTGTGTCCCCCCCAGTGTCCAGCTTTGTCCCGCTGTGTCACGCTGTTTCCCCGCTGTGTCCCCGCTGTGTTCCTCTGTGTACCCCATTGTGTCCAGCTTTGTCCCCGCTGTGTCTCTTTGTGTCCCACGCTCTGTCCCCCACTATGTCCAGCTGTGTCACCCACTGTGTCCCGCTGTGCCCCGCTGTGCCCCGCTGTGTCCCCCGCTGTGTCCCCCGCTGTGTCCCGCTGTGTCCCCAGCTGTGTCCCGCTGTGTTCCGCTGTGTCCCCCGCTGTGTGCCGCTGTGTCCTCGCTGTGTCCCCCGCTGTGTCCCGCTGTGTCCTGTTGTGTCACGCTGTTTCCCCTGTGTGTCCCCGCTGTGTCCCTCTGTGTACCCCGCTGTGTCCAGCTTTGTCCTCTCTGTGTCTCGCTGTGTCCTACGCTCTGTCCCCCACTGTGACTCGCCTCTGTCCCCCTCTGTGTCCCGCTGTGTCCCCAGCTGTGTCCCACTGTGTCCCCACAGGGTCACTGCTGTTTCCCGCTGTGTCCCGCTGTGTTCCATGGTTTCCCTCTTTTTCCCCCGCTGTGTCCCCCGCTGAGTCCCCCCTGTGTCCCGCTGTGTCCTCGCTATGTCCCCCGCTGTCTCCCGCTCTGTCCCCCGCTGTGTCTCACGCGTTGTCCCCGCTGTGTCCCACTGTGTCCCGCTGTGTTCCGCTGTGCCCCCACTGTATTTCGTTTTTCCACAGCTGTGTACCACGCTGTGTAACGCTGTGTGCCCGCTGTATCTACGCTGTGTCCCGCTGGGACCCGCTGGGTCCTCGCTGTGTCCCCCGCTGTGTCCCGCTGTGTCCCCCGCTGTGTCCCGCTGTGTCCCCCGCTGAGTCCCCACTGTGTCACCGCGGTGTCCCGCTGTTTCCTCGCTGTGTCCCCTGCTGTCTCCCTCTCTGTCCCCTGCTGTGTCTCACGCTTTGTCCCCGCTGTGTCCCACTGTGTCCCGCTGTGTCCGGCTGTGCCCCCACTGTATCCCGTTGTGTAAACAGATGTGTACTACGCTGTGTAACGCTGTGTCCCCGCTGTATCGACGCTGTGTCCCGCTGTGTCCTCGCTGTGTTCCCCGCTGTCTTCTGCTCTGTGCCTCGCTGTGTCTCATGCTTTGTCAACGCTGTGTCCCACTGTGTCCCGCTG
>NW_012306996.1:0-2677 GCF_000151885.1 Dipodomys ordii | reverse complement strand
AAGAAGAAGAAGAAGAAGAAGAAGGAGGAGGAGGAGGAGGAGGAGGAGGAGGAGGAGGAGGAGGAGGAGAAGGAGAAGCAAAGGGAGAAGCAGGAGAATAAGAAGGAGAAGCAGAAAGAGAAGGATTATGATTAGGAGAAGTAGAAGGATAACAGAAGCAGAAAGAGCAGCAGAAGGAGAAGCAGTATAAGCAGAAACAGGAGAAGCATAAGCAGAAGAAACAGGTGAAGGACAAGAAGCAGAAGCAGAAGGAGAAACTGAAACAGAAGGAGAAGCAGAAAGAGAAGGAGGGGAAGCAGAAGAAGCAGTAGCATGAGAAGCATAAGCAGAAGAAGCCGAAGAAGCAGAAGCAGAACCTGAAACAGAAGGAGAAGCAGGAGAAGTAGAAGAAGCAGAATCTGGAGAAGCAGAAGGAGAAGCAGAAGCAGAATGATAAGCAAAAGCACAAGGAGAAGCATCAGGAGAAGTAGAAGAAACAGAAGAAGCAGACGCAGTAGCAGAAGCAGCAGAAGATGCAGAAGCAGAAGGAGAAGCAGAAGGAAAAGCAGAAGAACGAGAAGGAGAAGGAGAAGGAGAAACAGAAGGAGAAGCCGAAAGAGAAGCAGGAGAAGGAGCAGGAGAAGGAAAAGAAACAGGAGAAGCAGAAAGAGCAGCAGAAGGAGAAGCAGGAGAAGCAGAAACAGGAGAAGCAGAAGCATAAGAATCCGAAGAAGAAGAAGTAGAACCTGAAGCAGAAGGAGAAGCAGGAGAAGCAGTAGAAGCAGAATCTGGAGAAGCAGAAGGAGAAGCAGAAGGAGAAGCAGAAGCAGAAAGAGAATCAAAAGCAGAAGGGGAAGCAGAAGAATCAGAAGAAGTAGAAGCAGTAGCAGTTGTAGCAGAAGCAGAAGGAAAAGCAGAAGAACGAGGAGAAGGAGAAACAGAAGGAGAAGCAAAAGGAGAAGCAGAAAGAGAAGCAGGTAAAGCAGAAGAAGAAGCAGCAGAAGGAGAATCAGAAGGAGAAGGAGAAGCAGAAGCAGAAGAAAATGCAGAAGGAGAAACAGGAGAAGCAGAAGAAGCAGAAGCAGAAGGAGAAGCAGGAAAAGCAGAAGAAGCAGAAGCAAAAGGAGAAGCAAAAGAAGGAGAAGGAGAAGCAGAGGCAGAAGACGAAGCATAAGCACAAGCACAAGCAGAAGGAGATGCAGAAGGAGAAGCATGAGAAGCAGAAGAAGCAGAAGCTGAAGGAGAAGCAGAAGTAGGGGAAGGAGAAGGAGGAGAAGTAGAAGCAGAAGGACAAGCAGAAGCGGAATGAGAAGCAGAAAGAGAAGCAGGAGAAGCACAAGATGCAGAAGCAGGAGAAGACGAAAGAGAAGAAGCAGAAGAAGCAGAAACAGAAGCAGAAGTAGAAGCAGAAGCAGAAGGAGAAGCAGCAGAAGAAGTAGAACCAGAAATTCAGGCAAGAGAAAAAGAAGAAGCAGAAGCAAAAGGAGAAGCAAAAAGAGAAGCAGAAGGAGAAGTAGAAGAAGCAGCAGAAGGAGAAGCAGCAGAAGAAGCAGAAAAACAAGCAGGAGAAGCAGAAGCAGAAAGAGAAGTAGAAGCAGAAGAAGCAGAAGCAGAAGAAGAAGCAGTAGAAGCATAAGAAGCAGAAGCAGGAGAAGCAGAAGCAAAAGAAAAAAAGAAGCATAAGAAGCAGAAGCCGAAGCAGAGGGAGAAAAAGAAGAAGGTGAAGGAGCAGCAGAAGTTGAAGCAGAAGGAGATGCAGATGCAGAAAGAGAAGCAGAAACAGAAGGAGAAGGAGAAGGAGAAGTTGGAGAATCAGAAGAAGCAGAAGCAGAAGGAGAAGGAGAAGTTGGAGAATCAGAAGCAGAAGCAGAAAGAGAAGCAGAAGAAGGAAAAGGAGAAGCAGAAGCAGAAGGACAAGCAGGAGAAGCAGAAGAAGCAGAAGCGGGAGAAGCAGCAGCAGAAGAAGAAACAGAAGAAGGAGAAGGAGCAGAAGGAGAAGCAGAAGCAGAAGGAGAAGCAGAAGGAAAAGCAGAAGAACGAGAAGTAGAAGAAGGAGAAACAGATGGAGAAGCAGAAAGAGAAGCAGAAGAAGGAGCAGTAGAAGGAAAAGCAGCAGGAGAAGCAGAAAGAGCAGCAGAAGGAGAAGCAGGAGATGGAGAAACAGGAGAATCAGAAGCAGAAGAAACAGGAGAAAGACAAGAAGCAGAAGCAAAGGAGAAGCAGAAACAGAAGGAGAAGCAGAAAGAGAAGGAGGAGAAGCAGAAGAAGCAGAAGCAGGAGAAGCAGACGCATAAGAATCCGAAGAAGCAAAAGCAAAACCTGAAGCAGAAGGAGAAGCAGGTGAAGCAGAAGAAGCAGAATCTGGAGAAGCAAAATGAGAAGCAGAAGGAGAAGCAAAAGCAGAAAGAGAATCAAAAGCAGAAGGAGAAGCAGAAGAAACAGAAGAAGTAGAAGCAGTAGCAGTTGTAGCAGAAGCAGAAGGAGAAGCAGAAGTAAAAGCAGAAGAACAAGAAGGAGAAGGAGAAACAGAAGGAGAAGCAGAAAGAGAAGCATGTAAAGCAGAATAAGAAGAAGCAGAAGGAGAATCAGAAGGAGAAGCAGAAGAAGGAGAAGGAGAAGCAGAAGCAGAAGAAGATGCAGAAGGAGAAGCAGAAGAAGCAGAAGCAGAAGGAGAAGCAGGAAAAGCAGAAGAAGCTGA
>NW_012306995.1:0-2677 GCF_000151885.1 Dipodomys ordii | reverse complement strand
TTCTGCATCTATTGAGATAATCACGTGGTTCTTATTCTTGCTCCTGTTGATGTGATGAATAATATTAATTGATTTGCGTATATTGAACCAGCACTGTGAGGTTTTTTTTTTATGTGATGAATAATATTAATTGTTTGTGTAGATTGAACCAGCTGTGTGAGTTTTTTTTTCTTTTCTTCACAAATCAGCCCCAGGGAAAAGCTACTGATTGGTGAAAGCCCACACTGTGTTTCTTGGTGTCCCGCTTTGTCCCCCGCTGTGTCCCCCGCTGAGTCCCCGCTGTGTCCCCGCTGTGTCCCGCTGTGTCCTCGCTGTGCCCCTGGTGTCTCCCGCGCTGTCCCCTGCTGTGTCTCACGCTTTGTCCCCGCTGTGTCCCACTGTGTCCCGCTGTGTCCTGCTGTGTCCCCCACTGTGTCCCTTTGTGTCCCCAGCTGTGTACCCCGCTGTGTCCCGCTGTGTCCCCGCTGTATCGACTCTGTGTCCCGCTGCGTCCCGCTGTGTCCTCGCTGTGTTCCCCGTTTTGTCCTGCTGTGTCCCCCGCTGTGTCCCCCGCTGTGTACTGCTGTGTCCCCCGCTGTGTCCCGTTGTGTCCCGCTGTGTCCCCCGCTGTGTCCCTGCTGTGTCCCCGCTGTGTCCTGTTGTGTCCCCGCAGGGCCACCGCTGTTTCCCGCTGTGTCCAGCTGTGTTCCGTGGTATCCCCGCTGTACCCGCGGTGTAGCCCTCTGTGTCCAGCTGTGTCCCCGCTCTGTCCCGCTGTGTCCTCGCTGTGTCCCGCTTTGTCCTTGCTGTGTCACCTGCTGTGTCCCGCTTTGTCCCCCCTGTGTCAGCCGCTGTGTCCCGCTGTATTCCCCGCTGTGTCCCGCTGTGTCCCCAGCTGTGTTCCTGCTGTGTCCCCTGCGTTGTCCTTGCTGTGTCCCTCTGTTTCCCTCTGTGTCCCCTGCTGTGTCCCGTTGTGTCCCCTGCTGTGTCCCCCGCTGTGTCCCGCTGTGTACCACGCTGTGTCCCGCTGTGTCCCCCGCTGTGTCCCGCTGTGTCCCCTGCAGTGTCCAGCTGTGTCCCCGCTGTGTCCCGATGTGTCCCGCTGTGTCCCCGCTGTGTCCCCGCTGTGTCCAACTGTCTACCCCTCTGTGTCCAGCTGTGTCCCCACTCTGTCCCGCTGTGTCCCCCTGTGTCCCGATGTGTCCCCTGATGTCTACCCCGCTGTGTCCCCCTGTGTCGCCCGCTGTGTCCCGCTGTGTCCCCCGCTGTCTCCCGCTCTGTCCCCCGCTGTGTCCTGTCCCCCACTGTGTCACAAGCTTTGTCCATGCTGTGTCCCGCTGTGTCCCGCTGTGTCCTCCCTGTGTCCCCGCTATGTCCCGGCTGTGTCCCGCTGTGTACCCCGCTGTGTCCAGCTGTGTTCCCACTGTGTCCCGCTGTGTCCCCCACTGTGTCCCGCTGTGTCCCCCGCTGTGTCCCCTGCTGTGTACTGCTGTGTCCCCCGCTGTGTCCCGTTGTGTCCCGCTGTGTCCCCCGCTGTGTTTCTGCTGTGTCCCCGCTGTGTCCCGTTGTGTCCCCGCAGGGCCACCGCTGTTTCCCGCTGTGTCCAGCTGTGTTCCGTGGTATCCCCGCTGTACCCGCGGTGTAGCCCTCTGTGTCCAGCTGTGTCCCCGCTCTGTCCCGCTGTGTCCTCGCTGTGTCCCGCTTTGTCCTTGCTGTGTCACCTGCTGTGTCCCGCTTTGTCCCCCCTGTGTCCGCCGCTGTGTCCCGCTGTATTCCCCGCTGTGTCCCGCTGTGTCCCCATCCTTGTTCCTGCTGTGTCCCCCGCGTTGTCCTTGCTGTGTCCCTCTGTTTCCCTCTGTGTCCCCTGCTGTGTCCCGTTGTGTCCCCTGCTGTGTCCCCCGCTGTGTCCCGCTGTGTACCACGCTGTGTCCCGCTGTGTCCCCCGCTGTGTCCCGCTGTGTCCCCTGCAGTGTCCAGCTGTGTCCCCGCTGTGTACCGCGATGTGTCCCCTGCTGTGTCCCCCGCTGTGTCCCGCTGTGACCAATGATGTGTCCCAGCTGTGTCCGGTTGTGTCCCCGCTGTGTCCCGCTGTGGCCCCGCTGTGTCCCCGCTGTGTCCCGCTGTGTACCCCTCTGTGTCCAGCTGTGTCCCGTTCTGTCATCACTGTTTCCCCCTTTGTGTCCCGCTGTGTCCCCCGCTGTGTCCGACTGTGTCACGCTGTGTCCCGCTCTGTCCCCTATGTGTCCCGCTGTGTCCCGATGTGTTCCCTGCTGTGTCCCCCGCTGTGTCCCGCTGTGTCCCCCGCTGTGTCCCGCTGTGTCCCCCGCTGTCTCCCGCTCTGTCCCCCGCTGTGTCTCAAGCTTTGTCCCCACTGTGTCCCGCTGTGTCCTGCTGTGTCATCCCTGTGTCCCGGCTGTGTCCCATTGTGTCCCGCTGTGTACCCCGCTGTGTCCAGCTGTGTTCCCGCTGTGTCCCGCTGTGTCCCCCACTGTGTCCCGATGTGTCCCCCGCTGTGTCCCGCTGTTTCCCCCGCTGTGTCCCGCTGTGTCCACTGTTGGGACCCCGCTGTGTCTTCCTGTGTCCTGCTGTGTCCCCTGATGTGTCCCGCTGTGTCCCCCACTGTGTCCCTCTGTGTTCCCTGCTGTGTCCCGCTGTGTCATCCGCTGTGTCCCCCGTTCTGTCCTGCTGTGTCCCCCAC
>NW_012306994.1:0-2677 GCF_000151885.1 Dipodomys ordii | reverse complement strand
TCAGAAGAAGAAGGAGAAGAAGAAGAAGAAGAAGAAGAAGAAGAAGAAGAAGAAGAAGAAGAAGAAGAAGAAGAAGAAGAAGAAGAAGAAGAAGAAGAAGAAGAAGAAGAAGAAGAAGGAGAAGGAGAAGGAGAAGGAGAAGGAGAAGCATAAGGAGAAGAAGTAGAAGCAGAAGAAGCAGAAGCAGGAGAAGCAGAAGCAGAAGAAAAGGATAAGCATAAGAAGCAGAATCAGAGGGAGAAGCAGAAGAAGGACAAGGAGCAGCAGAAGGAGAAGCAGAAGGAGAATCAGAAGGAGAAGCAGAAGAAGGAGAAGCAGAAGCAGAAGAAGAAGAAGAAGCAGAAGAAGATGCAGAAGGAGAAGCAGGAGAAGCAGAAGAAGCAGAAGCAGAAGGAGAAGCAGAAGTAGGAGAAGGAGAAGGAGAAGGAAGGGCAGCAGAATCAATAGGAGAAGCAGAAGGAGAAGGAGAAGCAGAATGAGAAGCAGAAAGAGAAGCAGTAGAAGCAGAAGAAGCAGGAAAAGCATAAGCAGAAGAAAGAGAAGAAGAAGACGAGGGAGAAGAACAAGAAGAAGAAGAAGAAGAAGAAGAAGAAGAAGAAGAAGAAGCATAAGGAGAAGCATAAGGAGAAGCAGTAGAAGCAGAAGCAGCAGAAGCAGGAGAAGCAGAAGCAGAAGAAAAAGAATAAGCAAAAGAAGCAGAAGCAGAAGCACTGGGAGAAGCAGAAGAAGGAGAAGGAGAAGGAGCAGCAGAAGGAGAAGCAGAAGCAGAAAGAGAAGCAGAAACAGAAGGAGAACAAGAAGGAGAAGCAGGAGAATCAGAAGAAGCAGAAGAGGAAGCAGAAAGAGGAGAAGAAGGAGAAGCAGAAGTAGAATCTGAAGAAGCAGAAGAAGAACAAGCAGAAGAAACAGAAGCAAAAGAAACAGAAGAAGGAGAAGAGCAGAAGCAGAAGCAGAAGGAGAAGGAGAAGCAGAAGGAGAATCAGAAAGAGAAGCATGAGAAGTAGAAGAAGCAGGAGAAGCAGAAGCAGAAGAAACAGATGAAGCCGAAGAAGCAGAAGCAGAATCTGAAGCAGAACGAGAAACAGAAGAAGCACAATCTGAAGCAGAAGCAGAAGAAACAGAAATAGTAGAATAAGCAGAAGCAGAAGCAGCAGGAGAAGCAGAAGAAGAAGACGGAGAAGGCGAGAGAGAAGAATTAGGAGTAGGAGAAGCAAAAGGATAAACATAAGCAGAAAGAGAAGCAGAAGGAGAAGCAGCACAAGAAGTAGGAGAAGCAGGAGAAGCAGAAGCAGGAGAAGCAGAAGAAACAGAAGACGCAGAAGCAGAATGAGAAGCAGAAGGAGAAATTGAAGCAGAAGCAGAAGGAGAAGCAGAAGAAGGAGAAGGAGAAGTAGAAACAGAAGCAGAAAGAGAAGCAGAACGAGAAGCAGAAGAAGCAGAAGAAGGAGAAGCAGAAGCAGAAGAAACAGAAGAAGGAGAAGAAGCAGAAGCAGAAACAGAAGGAAAAGCAGAAAGAGAAGCAGGAGAAGCAGAAGAAGCATCAGCAGGAGAAGCATAAGCAGAAGAAGCCAAAGAAGCAGAAGCAGGACTGAAGCAGAAGGAGAAGCAGGAGAAGCAGAAGAAGCAGAATCTGGAGAAGCAGAAGGAGAAGCAGAAGCAGAAAGAGAAGCAAAAGCAGAAGGAGAAGCAGAAGAAGCCGAGGCAGTTGCAGAAGAAGCAAAAGATTCAGAAGCAAAAGGAGAAGCGGAAGGAAAAGCAGAAGAACTAGAAGGAGAAGGAGAAACAGAAGGAGAAGCAGAAAGAGAAGAAGAAGAAGGAGCAGGAGAAGGATAAGCAGCAGGAGAAGCAGAAAGAGCAGCAGAAGGAGAAGCAGGAGATGCAGAAACAGGAGAAGCAGAAGCAGAAGATACACGAGAAGGACAAGAAGCAGAAGGAGAAGCAGAAACAGAAGGAGAAGCAGAAAGAGAAGGAGGGTAAGCAGAAGAAGCAGAAGCAGGAGAAGCAGAAGCATAAGAATCCGAAGAAGCAGAAGCAGAACCTGAAGCAAAGGAGAAACAGGAGAAGCAGAAGAAGCAGAGTCTGGAGAAGCAGAATGAGAAGGTGAAGGAGAAGCAGAAGCGGAAAGAGAATCAAAAGCAGAAGGAGAAGCAGAAGCAGTAGCAGTTGCAGCAGAAGCGGAAGGAAAAGCAGAAGGAAAAGCAGAAGAACGAGAAGGAGAAGGAAAAACAGAAGCAGAAGCAGAAGGAGAATCAGAAAGAGAAGCAGAAGAAGCAGAAGGAGAGGCAGAAGCAGAAGAAGATGCAGAAGGAAAAGCAGAAGCAGAAGAAGATGCAGAAGGAGAAGCAGGAGAAGCAGAAGAAGCAGAAGTAGAAGGAGAAGTAGAAGTAGGAGAAGGAGAAGGAAGAGCCGCAGAAGCAATAGGAGAAGCAGAAGGAGAAGCAGAAGCAGAATGAGAAGCAGAAAGAGAAGCAGTAGAAGCACAAGAAGCAGGAAAAGAAGAAGCAGAAGAAAGAGGAGAAGAAGAAGAAGAAGAAGAAGAAGAAGAAGAAGAAGAAGAAGAAGAAGAAGAAGAAGAAGAAGAAGAAGAATAAGATGAAGGAGGAGGTTGCCTTCTTCCTCCATTCGGCTTTTTCCCCTTTCATCTTGCGTTTTTGCTTTTTTGTTTTGTCTCCTTTGT
>NW_012306993.1:0-2677 GCF_000151885.1 Dipodomys ordii | reverse complement strand
CTGAGCAATAGCTGTCATAGTTTAGGACACTTTGTGCTGCTTGTAGCACAGGCTCTTTAGTCCCAGGTCGGTACTAAGAGCATCTCTTCAATTCCATCTTCGTGTATGTGTGTGTATATCTACAACTTCACTCATTCATGCACTTTTTGCATACACTGATTATTAATCAATGTGCAGGTGTTTCAGGTGCAGAGACTTCAAACAAATTTGAGTCTTTCCAAACACTATGAACCATCAAGAATTCTACATACTGTCAGCATTCAATACAAAGATTCCACTTTCAAAATGCCATTTGGCTAGATGGTGTTTATATATCCAAATTTACTTAGTCTTTCCTCTAGTTCTCCCTGATCCTCCCATACCATTTCATATCCACACACTCCCCAGATTATTGCTTGCAATGATCATAACATATTCCTGAAATAAGGATTCTTTTTTATTGTGAAAATACCATAGAGGAGTTACAATTACATGGGGAAGATAATGAGTACATTTCTTATCAAGCATCATTGCTTTCTCCTTTGTTTCCATTTCCCATCCCTTCCCATCTCCCCCCTCTCTCTCTGCCCCCTACCCTCCCCCCTGCCAAAGTTGTCAAGTTCGTTTTTCGACATAACGATTTGTATATGTCATTGTTGCAATGGGTCCACCTGTATCCCTATTTAAACGATTTGTTTTTTTTTCCCTTCCCCTCCACAAATTATACCAACATGCAGGGGTTATATCTCGGGGGAGGGACATACAAAGCAAAAAAGAAATAATCTTATAAATATGTTACAAACAATTGCATGAAAGCAAAAACATTTGAATAGTTATCTTAGGATTCTTTAGTGAAAGAATTAGCATTTAATTGTTAGCAAGTCACTTCTTCAGTAATAACTCAAACGAGCTTAAAGATCTACCCTTAATTTGGTGGGGCTGGTACACACAGCATAGTAAAATGGAAAAATCAGCATTTCAATGTCAGGTGGAGCACTATGGGACCTGACCCCATACCATCATGTGCTAAACATGGTCCTCACATTTGAGGGCAGAATACCTTCTTGTCCTTGTGGGACTCCTGGATTTCAGGGAAGCAGGAGGCTGAGACTGATCCCAACCCTTACACTTCACAGATTGCTGGTCAAGTTTCAGGACAACTCAGTAATCTGCCCAAGGATGATATGCCAGTTAACAGGTGAAGAAAAGACAAGAGCCCAAAACTTGGCATGGAATTTCTGAGAAGACAACTTTATACTTACTAAGAATTTATGGCTTTTAGAAATGGCTCAAGATTGGGTGTGGTCAGACATTGTGGGCATGCAAGCCAATGAGGAGACTGGCAACTTCCATACACTATCATCCTATAGTGACAAAAAGAGGAAAATAACCCCAAATGGGGCTGCACTGGTCATCTACTTGACATCACAGTATTGGGTATGAACAGTACTGAGTGAACCTGGACTGCTGGGCATAGGGCATAGCATGTGAATTGAGTTATAAATGGAGGGATGGGTTGATGGAAAGAATTGTCAACTGTAACAGTACATTCACATCTACTAGGGATCTCTCATAATGGGACAGTACCCTCAATCATATGAACCCATTGGCACTGGTCATTCTTGGTTGTTGGTCAATCACTTCCTGGCTTATCAGAAAACACACCAAGTGGTCATGATTTGTTGGACACAGAGGGCCAGCATATAAAGGTCAGTGAATGCCTGGCATGTTAGCAGAGAGTATCAAGGTTTAGCCACCCTCCACTGCTCATTCCCAAGGTTCTCATCTTGTTAGCTCCTTCTGGCAAACTCACTGCTCCAATGGGAACAGATGATGCCTCCATGCCTTCCTGTCTTGCCCTCCAGGTCTCAGAAGTCCCCAAAAGGCTGTTCTGACGTTGTGGGGGCCTAATGCAGGCCAAGCCCATGTGTTGGAAGCTCCAATTCATAGCAATGATAAGATGTTGCAGAGCTCTGTAATGTGTTGTGCCTCCAGGGGAAGGAAGCACTGTTGGTACATAAGTGCATCAGGGCTCCCTGATCCTCCCTGCCCAACAGCAGCTGTTCTGGCTTGAGCAGCACAAAGGGAAGGAGCATGAGACACCCTGAGAACAAGCACCCACCAGTAGAAGGGTGGATAGGGCAGGTACATCTACAGAGACCAGTGCCAGAATTGGGGGGCTGTGCTCTTTTATAAGCTTCTACACATCTCAGTTTTCAAAAACAACTACATTAGAGTAAGTTTCAACCTATGGAAAATTTACACGAGTGTTTCTCTGGACTGCCCCAGCTCTCCCTCAATGCACATGTCATAAAACATATTAATCAAAGACAGAACATTTCCATTGAAGTCATATTAGTCACTAAACACAAACCTCATACCAACTTCACCATTGCCTCCCTCTGCCCTTCTCTCATGCAGCAGTCTATCTGGTCCTGAAGATCCCTACTCTCTTTCCCTCCATTCTGAGACATTGTGAGTGGTTCGGCTCAGCATTTGCTTTCTTTGTAGGCATAGATTGAGGGATGTCGATGGACTCTTCCTCTTTGTCAGGAGTACACAGAGCAACAGATGCAACAGCCATCTCAGTGAAGCACATCGGGACACCGGTATCACCAAGCTTATACTTGTTCATGGTACTTGTGTTAGAACGGAACCTTGTACTTGGTAAATATGTGAGCTATACTCCTATTTTGTG
>NW_012306992.1:0-2677 GCF_000151885.1 Dipodomys ordii | reverse complement strand
AAGGACAAGAAGCAGAAGCAGAAGCAAAAGTAGAAGCAGAAACAGAAGGAGAAGCAGAAAGAGAAAGAGGGGAAGCAGAAGAAACAGAAGCAGGAGAAGCAGAAGCATAAGAATCCGAAGAAGCAGAAGCAGAACTGAAGCAGAAGGAGAAGCAGAAGAAGCAGAAGCAGAATGAAAAGCAGAAGAAGGAGAAATTGAAACAGAAGATGCAGAAGGAGAAGCAGAAGCAGTAGTAGAAGCAGAAGAAGGAGAAGCAGAAGGAGAAGCATAAAGAGAAACAGAAGGAGAAGCAGGAGAAGCAGAAGCAGGAGAAGCAGAATCACAAGAAATAGAAGAAGGAGAAGAAGCAGAAGCAGAAAGAGAATCAGAAACAGAAGGAGAAGCAGAAATAGAAGAAGAAGAAGCCGAAGAAGCAAAAGCAGAACCTAAAGCAGAAGGAGAAGCAGGAGAAGCAGAAGAAGCAGAATCTGGAGAAGAAGAAGGAGAACCAGAAGGAGAAGCAGAAGCAGAAAGAGAAGCAAAAGCAGAAGGAGAAGCAGAAGAAACAGAAGAAGCAGAATCAGTAGCAGAAGAAGCTGAAGATGCAGAACCAGAAAGAGAAGCAGAAGGAATAGCAGAAGAACGAGAAGGAGAAATAGAAGGAAAAGCAGAAGGAGAAGCAGGAAAAGCAGAAGAACCAGAAGCAGACGGAGAAGCAGAAGAAGGAGAAGGAGAAGCCGGAGCAGTAGAAGAAGCAGAAGGAAAAGCACAAGCAGAAGGAGATGCAGAAGGAGAAGCAGGAAATGCAGAAGACACAGAAGCAGAAGGAGAAGAAGAAGGAGAAGAATCAGAATCAGAAGAAGCAGAAGCAGAAATAGAAAGAGAAGCCGACGAAGAGAAGAGGAATGAGAAGCAGGAGAAGCAGAAGAAGCACAAGCGGGAGAAGCAGAAGAAGAAGAAACAGAAGAAGGAGAAGGAGTAGAACCAGAAGGAGAAGCAGAAGGAGAAGCAGAAAGAGAAGCAGGAAAAGCAGAAGAAGCAGAAGCAGGAGAAGCAGAAGGAGAAGAAACAGGAGAAGGACAAGAACCAGAAAGAGAAGCAGTAGAAGCAGAAGAGGCAGGAAAAGCAGAAGCAGAAGAAAGAGAAGAAGAAGAAGATGAAGAAGAAGAAGAAAAAGAAGCAGCAGCATAAGGAGAAGCATAAGGAGAAGCATAAGGAGAAGTATAAGGAGAAGCAGTATAAGGAGAAGAAGCAGAAGCAGGAGAAGCTGAAGCAGAAGAAAAAGAATAAGCAAAAGAAGCAGAAGCAGAAGCAGTGAGAGAAGCAGAAGATGGAGAAGGAGAAGGAGCAGCAGAAGGAGAAGCAGAAGCAGAAAGAGAAGCAGAAACAGAAGGAGAACAAGAAGGAGAAGCAGGAGAATCAGAAGAAGCAGAAAGAGAAGGAGAAGAAGGAGAAGCAGAAGTAGAATCCGAAGAAACAGAAGAAGAAGAAGAAGAAGAAACAGAAGCAAAAGAAACAGAAGAAGGAGAAGAGCAGAAGCAGAAGCAGAAGGAGAAGCTGAAGGAGAAGCAGAAAGAGAAGCAGGAGAACCAGAAGAAGCAGGAGAAGCAGAAGCAGAAGAAACAGGAGAAGCCGAAGAAGCAGAAGCAGAATCTGAAGCAGAAGGAGAAACAGAAGAAGCACAATCTGAAGCAGAAGCAGAAGAAACAGAAATAGTAGAATAAGCAGAAGCAGAAGCACCAGGACAAGCAGAAGAACAAGAAGGAGAAGGCGAAAGAGAAGGATTAGGAGTAGGAGAAGCAAAAGGACAAGCAGAAGCAGGAAGAGACGCAGAAGGAGAAGCAGCACGAGAAGTAGGAGAAGCAGGAGAAGCAGAAGCAAGAGAAGCAGAAGAAACAGAAGACGCAGAAGCAGAATGAGAAGCAGAAGGAGAAATTGAAGCAGAAGGAGAAGGAGAAGCAAAAGGAGAAGCAGAAGAAGGAGAAGGAGAAGGAGAAGCAGAAAGAGAAGCAGAAAGAGAAGCAGAATGAGAAGCACAACGAGAAGCAGGAGAAGCAGAAGCAGGTGAAGCAGAAGCAGAAGAAACATAAGAAGGAGAAGACGCAGAAGCAGAAGGAGAAGCAGAAACAGAAGGAAAAGCAGAAATAGAAGCAGGAGCAGCATAAGAAGCAGCAGCAGGAGAAGCAGAAGCAGAAGAAGCCGAAGAAGCAGAAGCAGAACCTGAAGCAGAACGAGAAGCAGAAGAAGAAGGAGAAAGAGAAGGATTAGGAGTAGGAGGAGCAGAAGCAGAATAAGAAGCAGAAAGAGAAGCAGAAGAAGAAGCAGAAGGAGAAACAGAAGAAGCAGAAGCAGGAGAAGAAGAAGCAGAAGCAGAATGAGAAGCACAAGAAGGAGAAATTGAAGGAGAAGGAGAAGGAGACGGAGAAGCAGAAGGAGAAGTAGGAGAAGCAGAAGAAGAAGAAGCAGGAGAAGCAGAATCAGATGAAACAGAAGGAGAAGAGCAGAAGCAGAAGGAGAAGCAGAGGAAGCAGAAGCTGAAGCAGAAGAAAAAGAAACAGAAAAATCTGAAGAAGCAGAAGAAGAAGCAGCAGGAGAAGCAGAAGAAGAAGAAGGAGAAGGAGAAAGAGAAGGATTAGGAGTAGGAGAAACAGAAGGATAAGCAGAAGCAGAAAGAGAAGGAGAAGCAGAAGAAGCAGAA
>NW_012306991.1:0-2677 GCF_000151885.1 Dipodomys ordii | reverse complement strand
GATGCAGAAATAGAAGCAGAAGAAGCTGAAGAAGCAGAAGAAGAACTGAAGCAGAAGGAGAAGCAGAAGAAGCAGAATCTGGAGAAGAAGGAGAAGCAGAATCAGAAAGAGAAGCAAAAGCAGAAGGAGAAGCAGAAGAAACAGAAGAAGCAGAAGCAGTAGCAGAAGAAGCTGAAGATGCAGAAGCAGAATAAGAAGCAGAAGGAAAAGAAGAAGAACAAGAAGGAGAAGGAGAAACAGAAGGAGAAGCAGAAGGAGAAGCAGAAGGAGAAGCAGGAAAAGCAGAAGAAGCAGTAGCAGACGGAGAAGGAGAAGCAGAAGTAGTAGAAGAATCATAAGGACAAGCACAAGCAGAAGGAGATGCAGAAGCAGAAGCAGAAAGAGAAGCAGACGAAGAGAAGCAGAACGAGAAGCAGGAGAAGCAGAAGAAGAAGAAACAGAAGAAGGAGAAGTAGCAGAATCAGAAGGAGAAGCAGAAAGACAAGCAGAAACAGAAGGAGAAGCAGAAAGAGAAGGAGGGGAAGCAGAAGAAGCAGAAGCATAAGAATCCAAAGAAGCAGCAGGATTAGTAGAAGAAGCAGAATCTGGAGAAGCACAATGATAAGCAGAAGGAGAAGCAGAAGCAGAAAGAGAATCAAAATAAGAAGTAGAAGCAGAAGAAACAGAAGAAGCAGAAGCAGAAGTCGTTGTAGCAGAAGCAGAAGGAGAAACAGTAGGAAAAGCAGAAGAACGAGAAGGAGAAGGAGAAGCAGAAGGAGAATCAGAAGGAGAAGAAGAAGAAGGAGGAGCAGAAGCAGAAGAAGCAGCAGAAGGAAAAGCAGAAGCAGAAGAAGATGCAGAAGGAGAAGCAGGAGAAGCAGAAGAAGCAGAAGCAGAAGAAGAAGCAGAAGTAGGAGAAGGAGAAGGAGAAGGAAGGGCAGCAGAAGCAATAGGAGACGCAGAAGGAGAAGCAGAAGAATGAGAAGAAGAAAGAGAAGCAGGAGAAGCAGAGAAGCAGAAGCAGGAGAAGCAGAAGCAGGAGAAGCAGAAGCAGAAGAAACATAGGAAGGAGAAGAAGCAGAAGGAGAAGCAGAAACAGAAGGAAAAGCAGAAAGAGAAGCAGGAGAAGCAGAAGCAGCAGCAGCAGGAGAAGCAGAAGCAGAAGAAGTCGAAGAAGCAGAAGCAGAACCTGAAGCAGAAGGAGAAGCAGGAGAAGCAGAAGAAGCAGAATCTGGAGAAGCAGAAGGAGAAGCAGAAGCAGAAAGAGAAGCAAAAGCAGAAGGAGAAGCAGAAGGGGAAGCAGAAGAAACAGAAGAAGCAGAGGCAGAAGCAGAAGAAGCAGAAGATGCAGAAGCAGAAGGAGAAGCAGAAGAACGAGAAGGAGAAGGAGTAGGAGAAACAGAAGGAGAAGCAGAAAGAGAAGCAGAAGAAGGAGCAGGAGAAGGAAAAGCAGCAGGAGAAGCAGAAAGAGCAGCAGAAGGAGAAGCAGAAGCAGAAGTAGAAGCAGAAGAAGGAGAAGCAGAAGGAGAAGCATAAAGAGAAACAGAAGGAGAAGCAGGAGAAGCAGAATCAAAAGAAATAGAAGAAGGATAAGAAGCAGAAGCAGAAAGAGAAGCAGAAACAGAAGGAGAAGTAGAAATAGAAGCAGAAGAAGCTGAAGAAGCAGAAAGCAGAACCTGAAGCAGAAGGCGAAGCAGGAGAAGCAGAAGAAGCAGAATCTGGAGAAGAAGGAGAACCCAGAAGGAGAAGCAGAAGCAGAAAGAGAAAGCAAAAGCAGAAGGAGAAGCAGAAAGAGAAGCAGAAGAAACAGAAGAAGCAGAAGCAGTAGCAGAAGAAGCTGAAGATGCAGAAGCAGATAGAGAAGCAGAAGGAATAGCAGAATAACGCCAAGGAGAAACAGAAGGAGAAGAAGAATGAGAAGCAGAAGGAGAAGCAGGAAAAACAGAAGAAGCAGAAACAGACGGAGAAGCAGAAGAAGGAGAAGCAGAAGCAGAAGAAGAAGCAGAAGGAAAAGCACAAGCAGAAGGAGATGCAGAAGGAGTAGCAGGAGAAGCAAAAGAAGCAGAAGCAGAAGGAGAAGAAGAAGGAGAAGAAGCAGAATCAGAAGAAGCAGAAGGAGAAGTAGAAAGAGAAGCCGACGAAGAGAAGCAGAACGAGAAGCAGGAAAGCAGAAGAAGCAGAGCGGGAGAAGCAGAAGAAGAAGAAATAGAAGGAGCAGAAGCAGAAGGAGGAGCAAAAGCAGAAGGAGAAGCAGAAAGAGAAGCAGGAAAAGCAGAAGAAGCAGAAGCAGGAGAAGCAGAAGCAGAAGAAACAGGAGAAGGACAAGAAGCAGAAGCAGAAGGAGAAGCAGAAACAGAAGGAGAAGCAGAAAGAGAAGGAGGTTAAGCAGAAGAAGCAGAAGCAGGAGAACCAGAAGCATAAGAATCCGAAGAAGCAGAAGCAGAACCTGAAGCAGAAGGAGAAGCAGGAGAAGCAGAAGAAGCAGAATCTGGAGAAGCAGAATGAGAAGCTGAAGGAGAAGCAGAAGCAGAAAGAGAATCAAAAGGAGAAGGAGAAGCGGAAGAAAGAGAAGAAGCAGAAGCAGTAGCAGTTGCAGCAGAAGCAGAAGGGAGAAGCAAAAGTAAAAGCTCAAGAACAAGAAGAGAAACAGAGGGAGAAGCAGAGCAGAAGAAAATGCAGAATGAGAAGCAGGAGAAGC
>NW_012306990.1:0-2678 GCF_000151885.1 Dipodomys ordii | reverse complement strand
ACAGCGTCGATACAGCGGGGATACAGCGTTACACAGTGTGGTTCACATCTGTGGACACAACGGGACACAGTGGGGGCACAGCGGGGAACACAGCGGGACAAAGCAGGGTACACAGCAGGGGACACAGCGGGACACAGCGGGGTACCCAGCGGGAAACAGCGGGGGGCCCAGCGAGGACACAGCAGGACACTGCGGGGGACAAAGACAGGAAAACAGCGGGGGACACACCTGGGGACACAGCGGGACCCAGCGGGACACAGCGTCGATACAGCGGGGATACAGCGTTACACAGTGTGGTACACATCTGTGGACACAAGGGGACACAGTGGGGGCACAGCGGGACACAGCGGGACACAGTGGGACAAAGCGAAGACAAATCGTGAGATACAGCGGGGGACAGAGCGGGAGACAGCGGGGGACACAGGGAGGGCACCGCAGGGCACAGCGGCACACAGCAGGGACAGAGCGTGACACAGCGGGACACAGCGGGGAACACAGCGAGGACACAGCGGGACACAGCGTCGATACAGCGGGGATACAGCGTTACACAGCGTGGTACACATATGTGGACATAACGGGACACAGTGGGGGCACAGCGGGACACAGGGGGACACAGTGGGACACAGCGAGGACAAATCGTGAGACGAAGCAGGGGACAGAGCGGGAGACATCTGGGGACACATCGAAGACACAGCAGACACAGCGGGACACAGCAGGGACAGAGCGGGACACAGCGGGACACAGCGGGACACAGTGGGGGAGCCAGCGAGGACACAGCGGGACACAGCGGGGGACACAGCGAGGACACAGCGGGACACAGCGGGATACCCAGCGAGGACACAGCGGGACACAGCGGGGTACCCAGCGAGGACACAGAGGGAGACAGCGGGGGACACAGCGGGACACAGCGGAGGACCCAGTGAGGACACAGCGGGACACAGCGGGGGACACAGCGAGGACACAGCGGGGGACACAGCGGGGGACACTGCGGGACACAGTGGTGAACACAGCGAGGACACAGCGGGACACAGCGGGACACAGCGTCGATACAGCGGGGATACAGCGTTACACAGCGTGGTACACATCTGTGGACACAACGGGACACAGTGGGGGCACAGCAGGACACAGTGGGACATAGCGAGGACAAATCGTGAGACGTAGCGGGGGACAGAGCGGGAGACAGCGGGGGACACAGCGAGGACACAGCAGGACACAGCGGGACACAGCAGGGACAGAGCGGGACACAGCGGGACACAGCGAGGGACACAGCAGGACACAGTGGGGGACCCAGCGAGGACACAGCGGGACACAGCGGGGAACACAGCGAGGACACAGCGGGAGACACAGCGGGGGACACTGCGGGACACAGCCGTGAACACAGCGAGGACACAGCGGGACCCAGCGGGACACAGCGTCGATACTGCGGGGGACACAGCGTTACACAGCCTGGTACACAGCTGTGGACACAACGGGACACAGTGGGGGCACAGCGGGACACAGCGGAACACAGTGGGACACAGTGGGGACAAAGCGTGAGACACAGCGGGGGACAGAGCGGGAGACAGCGGGGGACACAGCGAGGACACAGCGGGACACAGCGGGGGAAACAGCGGGACACAGCGGTGGACACTGGGGGAGAGAGCGGGGGACACAGCGGAACACAGTGGTGGAAAGAGCGGGACACAGCGGTGGACCCAGCGAGGACCCAGCGGGGCCCAGCGGGACACAGCGTAGATACAGCTGGGATACAGCCTTACACAGCGTGGTACACACCTGTGGACACAACGGGACACAGTGGGGGCACAGCGGGACAGAGCGGGACACAGTGGGACACAGCGAGGACAAATCGTGAGACACAGCGGGGGACAGAGCGGGAGACAGCGGGGGACACAGCGAGGACACAGCAGTACACAGCGGGACACAGCAGGGACAGAGCGGGACACAGCGGGACACAGCGGGGAACACAGCGGGACACAGTGGAGGACCCAGCGAGGACACAGCGGGACACAGTGGGGGACACAGTGAGGACACAGCGGGGGACACAGCGGGGGACACTGCGGGGGACACTGGGGACACAGCGGGGAACACAGCGAGGACACAGCGGGACCCAGCAGGACACAGCGTCGATACAGCAGTGATACAGCGTTACACAGCGTGGTTCACATCTGTGGACACAACGGGACACAGTGGGGGCAGAGCGGGACACAGTGGGACACAGCGAGGACAAATCATGAGGCGTAGCGGGGGACAGAGCGGGAGAAAGCGGGGGACACAGCGAGGACACAGCAGGACACAGCGGGACACAGCAGGGACAGAGCGGGACAAAGCAGGACACAGCGGGGGACACAGCGGGACACAGCGGGGGACTCATCGAGGACACAGCAGGACAAAGCGGGGAACACAGCGAGGACACAGCGGGGGACACAGCGGGGGACACTGAGGGACACAGCGGGACACAGCATCGATAAAGCGGGGATACAGCGTTACACAGCATGGTACAAAGCTGTGGACACAGCGGGACACAGTGGGGGCACAGCGGGACACAGCGGAACACAGTGGGACACATCGTGGACAAAGCGTGAGACACAGCGGGGTACAGAGCGGGAGACAGCGTGGGACACAGCGAGGACACAGCAGGACACAGCGGTGGATACAGGGGGGAGAGAACGGGGTACACA
>NW_012306989.1:0-2678 GCF_000151885.1 Dipodomys ordii | reverse complement strand
GCTTTGTCCACTGTGTCCCCCGCTGTGTCCCGCTGTGTACCGCTGTGTCCCGGTGTGTCCCACTGTGTCCGCGCTGTGTTCCCGGCTGTGTCCCGCTGTGTACCCCTCTGTGTCCCCCGCTGTGTCCCGCTGTGTCCCCCGCTGTGACCCGCTGTGTCCCGCTTTGTCCCCCGCTGTGTCCCCACTGTGTGCCCCCTGTGTCCCGCTGTGTACCCCGCTGTGTCCAGCTGTGTTCCCGCTGTGTCCCGCTGTGTCCCCTCTCTGTCCCCTGCTGTCCCCCTTTGTGTCTCCCGCTGTGTCCCCTCTCTGTCCCCTGCTGTCCCCCGCTGTGTCTCCCGCTGTGTCCCGCTGTGTCCCGCTGTGTCGCCCGCTTTGTCCCGCTGTGCCCCTGCAGTGTCCCCGCTGTGTCACACTGTGTCACACTGTGTCCCGTGTTGTCCCGCTTTGGCCCCCTGTGTGACCTCGCTGTGTTTCTCGCTTTGTCCCGCTGTGTACCCTTCTGTGTCCCCCGCTGTGTCCCGCTGTGTACCCCGCTGTGTCCAGCTGGGTCCTCTCTTTGTCCCTCGCTGTCTCCTGCTTTGTCCCATGCTGTGTCCCGCTGTGGCCCGCTGTGTCCTCGCTGTGTCCCCTGCTGTGTCCCGCTGTGTTCCCCGCTGTTACCCGCTGTGTCCCGCTGTGTCCCCCACTGTGTCCCTGCTGTCTCCCCGCTGTGTCCCGCTGTGTCCCGCTGTGTCCTGCTGTGTCCCCCGCTGTATCCCCACTGTGTGCCCCCTGTGTCCCACTGTGTACCCCGCTGTGTCCAGCTGTGTTCCCGCTGTGTCCCGCTGTGACCCCCTGTGTTCCCAGCTGTGTCCCGCTGTGTACCCCTCTGTGTCCCCCTCTGTGTCCCGCTGTGATCTGCGCTGTGTCCCGCTGTGTCCCCCGCTGTGTCCCTGCTGTGTCCCCGCTGTGTCCTGCTGTGTCCTGCTGTGTCCCCCGCTGTGTCCCCCGCTGTGTCCCGTTGTGTCCCCAGCTGTGTCCCCCGCTATGTCCCGCTGTGTGTACTGCTGTGTCCACGCTGTGTCCCGCTGTGTCTCGCTGTGTCCCGCTGTGTCCTCTCTGTGTCCCCTGCTATGTTCCGCTGTGTCCTCGCTGTGTCCCCCGCTGTGTCCCGCTGTGTCCCCATTGTGTCCTCCGCTGTGTCGCTCTGTGTCCCGCTGTGTCCCCCGCTGTGTCCGCTGCTGTGTCCTGCTGTGTCCCCCGCTGTGTCACCAATGTGTCCCGCTGTGTCCTCGCTGAGTCCCGCTGTGTCTCGCTGTGCCCCCACTCTGTCCCGTTGTGTCCACAGCTGGGTACCACGCTGTGTAACACTGTGTCCCCGCTGTATGGACGCTGTGTCCTGCTGTGTCCCGCTGTGTCCTTGCTGTGTTCCCCGCTGTGTCCCGCTGTGTCCCCAGCTGTGTCACGCGCTGTGTCCCGCTGTGTCCTCGCTGGGTCCCCTGCTGTGTCCCGCTGTGCCCCCTGCTGTGTTCGGCTGTGTCCCGCTATGTCTCGCTCGGTCCCTGCTGTGTCCCGCTGTGTCCCGCTGTGTCCCCGCTGTGTGCCCGGCTGTGTGCTGCTGTGTACTCCGTTGTGCCCTGCTGTGTCACCGCTGTGTCTTGCTTTGGCCCCTCTCTGTCTCCGCTGTCCCCCGCTGTGTCCCCCGCTGTGTCCCGCTGTGTCCCGCTGTGTCCCCCGCTTTGTCCCGCTGAGTCCCCTCTGTGTCGCCGCTGTGTCCCGCTGTGTCCTCGCTGTGTCCCCCGCTGTCTGCCGCTTTGTCCCCGCTGTGTCCCTAGCTGTGTCCCGCTGTGTCCCACTGTGTACCCCGCTGTGTCCCACTATGTTTCCCGCAGTGTCCCCACTGTGTACCGCTGTGTCCCGCTGGGTACTCTCTGTGTCCCCCGCAGTGTCCCGTTGTGTCCCCAGCTGTGTACTCTGCTGTGTCCCGCTGTGTCCCCGCTGTAACGACGCTGGGTCCCGCTGGGTCCCGCTATGTCCTCCCTGTGTTCCCCACTGTGTCCCGTTGTGTCCCCAGTTGTGTACCTCGCTGTGTCCCACTGTGTCCCCGCTGTATCGACGCTGAGTCCCGCTGGGTCCCGCTGTGTCCTCCCTGTGTCCCCCGCTGTGTCCCGCTGTGTCCCGCTGTGTCCGCCACTGTGTCCCGCTGTGTCTAAAGCTTTGTCCCCGCTGTGTCCCGCTGTGTCTCGCTGTGTCCTCGCTGTGTCCCACGCTGTGTTCTGCTGTGGCCTCGCTTTTTTTCCCACTCTGTCCTGCTGTGTACCCCTCTGTGTCCCCCGCTGTGTCCCGCTGTGTCCCCCGCTGTGTCCCTGCTGTGTCCCGCTGTGTACTGCTGTGTCCCCCACTGAGTCCCGCTGTGTCTCCGCTGTGTCCCAATGTGTCTTCACTCTGTCCCCCGCTGTGTACCGCTGTGTCCTTCTTGTGTCCCCCGCTGTGTCCCGCTGTGCCCCGCTGTGTCCTCCGCTGTGTCCCCTGCTATGTCCCGCTGTGTCCCCCGCTGTGTCCCGCTCTGACCTTGCTGTGTCCCCCACTGTGTGCGGCTGTGTCCTCGCTGTGTCCTCCGCTGTGTCCCGCGGTGTCGTTTTGTGTCACGGTGTTTCCCCGCTGTGTCCCTGCTGTGTCCCTCTGTGTACCCCGCTTGT
>NW_012306988.1:0-2678 GCF_000151885.1 Dipodomys ordii | reverse complement strand
CTGCTTCTACTTCTGCTTCTGCTTCTCCTTCTGCATCTTCTTCTGTTTCAATTTCTCTTTCTTCTGTTTTTCATTCTTCTTCTGCTTCTCCTGCTTCTGCTTCTTCTGCTTCTCCTGCTTCTCCTTCTCCTTCTCTTTCTGCTTCTGCTTATCCTCCTGTTTCTCCTACTCCTAATCCTTCTCTTTCTCCTTCTCCTTCTTCTTCTTCTTCTGCTTCTCCTGCTGCTTCTTCTTCTGCTTCTTCTGCTTTTTCTATTTCTTCTGTTTCTGCTTCTCCTGCTTCTTCTTCTTCTGCTTCTCCTACTTCTCCTTCTGCTTCTCCGTCTCATTCTCCTTCTCCTTCAATTCCTCCTTCTTGTGCTTCTCTTTCTTCTTCTGATTCTGCTTCTGCTTCTGTTCCTCCTTCTGCTTCTCCTTCTGCTTCTCTTTCTGCTTCTTATTCTGCTTCTGCTCCTCCTACTCCTAATCCTTCTCTTTCTCCCTCTTCTTCTGCTTCTCGTTCTGCTTCTGCTTCTTCTGCTTGTTCGGTTTCTTCTGCTTCTGCTTTTCCAGCTTCTGCTGCTTCTGCTTCTCCTTCTGCTTCTGGTTCTCCTTCTGATTCTTCGGCTTCTTCTGTTTCTTCTGCTTCTGCTTCACCTGCTACTGCTTCTTCTGCTTCTTCTGCTTCTCCTTCTGCTTTTACTTCTCCTTCTGCTCCTTCTCCTTCTTCTGTTTCTTCTTCCTCTGCTGCTCCTCCCGCTTCTGCTTCTTCTGCTTCTCCTGCTTGTCCTTCTCCTTCTGCTTCTCCTTCTCCTTCTTCTGCTTCTCTTTCTGCTTCTGCTTCTTCTGATTCTCCAACTTCTCTTCTTCTTCTCCTTCTGTTTCTGCTTCGCTTTCTGCTTCTGCATCTCCTTCTGCTTCACCTTCTGCTGCTCTTTCTCCTTCTTCTGTTTCTCCCTCTGCTTCTGCTTCTTATGCTTCTTCTTTATCTTCTGCTTCTGCTTCTCCTGCTTCTGCTTCTTATGCTTCTACTGCTTCTTCTTCTGCTTCTGCTTCTTCTGCTTCTACTTCTCTTTGTGCTTCTGCTTCTCCTGCTTTTTTTTCTGCTTCTTCTGCTGCTTCTCCTTCTGCTGCTTCTTCTACTTCTCCTTCTCCTTCTCTTTTTGCTTCGCCTTCTGCTTCTGCTTCTGCTTATTCTGTTTCATCTGCCTGAATTTCTGATTCTACTTCTTCTGCTGCTTCTCCTTCTGCTTCTGCTTCTACTTCTGATTCTGATTCTGCTTCTTCTGCTTCTTCTCTTTCGGCTTCTCCTGCTTCTGCTTCTTGTGCTTCTCCTGCTTCTCTTTCTGCTTCTCATTCCGCTTCTGCTTCTGCTTCTGCTTCTCCTCCTTCTCCTTCTCCTACTTCTGCTTCTCCTTCACCTTCTGCTTCTTCTGCTTCTCCTTCTGCATCTCCTTCTGCTTGTGCTTCTCCTTATGCTTCTTCTTCTGCCTCTGCTTCTCCTTCTCCTTCTTTTGCTTCTCCTTTTGCTTCTGCTTCTTCTGCTTTTCCTTCTTCTCCTTCTGCTTCTGCTTCTTCTGCTTCTCCTTCTGCATCTTCTTCTGCTGCTGCTTCTCCTTCTTCTTCTGCTTCTCCTTCTGATTCTCATTCTGCTTCTTCTTCTTCTGCTTTACCTGCTTCTCTTTCTGCTTCTCCTTCTGCTTCTCCTTCTGTTTCTCCTTCTCCTTCTTGTTCTTCTGCTTTTCCTTCTGCTTCTCGTTCTGCTTCTGCTACAACTGCTACTGCTTCTACTTCTTCTGTTTCTTCTGCTTCTCCTTCTGATTTTGATTCTCTTTCTGCTTCTGCTTCTCCTTCTGCTACTCCTTCTGCTTCTCCAGATTCTGCTTCTTCTGCTTCTCCTGCTTCTCCTTCTGCCTGAGGTTCTCCTTCTGCTTCTTCGGATTCTTATGCGTCTGCTTCTCCTGCTTCTGCTTCTTCTGCTTCCCCTCCTTCTATTTCTGTTTCTCCTTCTGTTTCTGCTTCTTCTTCTGCTTCTGCTTCTTGTCCGTCTCCTGTTTGTTCTGCTTATGCTTCTCCTGTTTCTGCATCTCCTGCTCCTCCTTCTGCTGCTCTTTCTGCTTCTCCTGCTGCTTTTCCTTCTCCTGCTCCTTCTTCTGCTTCTCTTTCTGCTTCTCCTTCTGTTTCTCCTTCTCCCTCACCTTCTCGTTCTTCTGCTTTTCCTTCTGCTTCTCTTTCTGCTTCTGCATCTTCTGCTTCTTCTGCTACTACCTCTGCTTTTTCTGTTCCTTCTGCTTCTCCTTCTGCTTCTCCTTCTGCTTTTGCTTCTCTTTCTGCTTCTGCTTCTCCTTCTGCTTCTCCAGATTCCGCTTCTTCTGCATCTCATTCTGCTTCAGGTTCTGCTTCTGCTTCTTCGGCTTCTTCTGCTTCTGCTTCTCCTGCTGCTGCTTCTTCTGCTTCTCCTGCTTCACATACTGCTATACCTTCTGTATCTGCTTCTCCTTCTGCTTCTGCTTTTTCTCCTTCTTCTGAATCATCTGATTCTGATTCTCCTTCTTCTGCTCCTCCTGATTCACGTTCTGCTTCTCTTTCTGCTTCTCCTTCTGCTACTCTTTCTGCTTCAAATTCTCCTTCTGCTTCTCATTCTGCTTCTGCGTCTTGAGTTTCCTACTGCATCTCTTGACTTCCTTCTTCTCCTGCTA
>NW_012306987.1:0-2678 GCF_000151885.1 Dipodomys ordii | reverse complement strand
CTTCTCCTGCTACTGCTTCTTCTGCTTCTCTTTCTGCTTCTCCTTCTGCTCCTTCTCCTTCTTCTGTTTCTTCTTCTTCTTCTTCTGCTTCTCCCGCTTCTGCTTCTTCTGCTTCTCCTTCCTTTTCTCTGCTTCTGCTTCTCCTTCTCATTCTTCTGCTTCTCTTTCTGCTTCTGCTTCTTCTGGTTCTCCAACTAATCCTTCTTCTTCTACTTCTGTTTCTGCTTCTCTTTCTGCTTCTTCATCTCCTTCTGCTTCACCTTCTGCTGCTCCTTCTCCTTCTTCTGTTTCTCCCTCTGCTTCTGCTTCTGCTTCTTATGCTTCTTCTTTTTCTTCTGCTTCTGCTTCTCCTGCTTCTGCTTCTTATGCTTCTACTGCTTCTGCTTCTTCTGCTTTTACTTCTCTTTCTGCTTCTCCTGCTTGTTTTTCTGCTTCTTCTGCTGCTTCTCCTTCTGCTGCTTCTTCTCCTTCTCCTTCTGCTTCTCTTTTTGCTTCTCCTTCTGCTTCTGCTTCTTCTGTTTCTAGTACCTGAATTTCTGGTTCTACTTCTTCTGCTGCTTCTCCTTCTGCTTCTGCTTCTACTTCTGCTCCTGTTTCTGCTTCTTCTGCTTCTTCTCTTTCGGCTTCTCCTGCTTCTGCTTCTTGTGCTTCAACTGCTTCTCTTTCTGCTTCTCATTCCGCTTCTGCTTCTCTTTCTGCTTCTGCTTCTCCTCCTTCTCCTTCTCCTACTTCTGCTTCTCCTTCAGCTTCTGATTCTTCTGCTTCTCCTGCTTCTCCTTCTGCATCTCCTTCTGTTTGTGCTGGTCCTTATGCTTCTTCTCCTGCTTCTGCTTCTCCTTCTCCTCCTCCTTCTTTTGCTTCTCCGTTTGCTTCTGCTTCTTCTGCTTTTCCTGCTTCTCCTTCTGCTTCGGCTTCTTCTGCTTCTCCTGCTTCTCCTTCTGCATCTTCTTCTGCTTCTGCTTCTCCTTCTCCTACTTCTGCTTCTCCTTTTGCTTCTCCTTCTGCTTCTTCTTCATCCGCTTTACCTGCTTCTCTTTCTGCTTCTCCTTCTGTTTCTCCTTCTCCTTCTTGTTCTTCTGCTTTTTCTTCTGCTTCTCCTTCTGCTTCTGCTACAACTGCTACTGCTTCTACTTCTTCTGTTTCTTCTGCTTCTCCTTCTGCTTTTGATTCTCTTTCTGCTTCTGCTTCTCCTTCTGCTTCTCAATCTGCTTCTCCAGACTCTGCTTCTTCTGCTTCTCCTGCTTCTCCTTCTGTTTCAGATTCTGCTTCTGCTTCTTCGGATTCTTATGCTTCTGCTTCTCCTGCTTCTGCTTCCCCTCCTTCTCTTTCTGCTTCTCCCTCTGCTTCTGCTTCTTGTCCTTCTCCTGTTTCTTCTGCTTGTTCTTCTCCTGTTTCTGCATTTCCTGCTTCTCCTTCTGCTGCTCTTTCTGTTTCTCCTGCCGATTTTCTTTCTACTGCTCCTTCTTCTGCTTCTCTTTCTGCTTCTAATCCTGTTTATCCTTCTCCTTCTCCTTCTAGTTCTTCTGCTTTTCCTTCTGCTTCTCCTTCTGCTTCTGAATCTTCTGCTTCTTCTGATACTGCCTCTGCTTCTTCTGTTTCTTCTGCTTCTCCTTCTGCTTTTGCTTCTCTTTCTGCTTCTGCTTCTCCACATTCTGCTTCTTCTGCTTCTCCTGCTTCTCCTTCTGCTTCAGGTTCTACTTTTGCTTTTTCGGCTTCTCCTGCTTCTGCTTCTCCTGCTGCTGCTCCTTCTGCTTCTCCTGCTTCTCTTTCTGTTTTTCCTTCTGTTTCTGCTTCTCCTTCTGCTTCTTCCCCTTCTTCTGTTTCTTCTGCTTCGGCTTCTCCAGCTTCTGCTTTTCCTGCTTCTCGTTCTGCTTCTCTTTCTGCTTCTCTTTCTCCTTCTACTTGTCCTTCTCCTTCTTCTGCTTCTTCTTCTGCTTCTGCTACTCCTTCTCCTTCTGCTTCTGCTTCAATTTCTCCTTCTGCTTCTCATTCTGCTTCTGCGCCTTCTGTTTCTGCTGCTTCTCCTGCTTCTTCTTCTCCTGCTACACCTACTTCTCGTGCTGCTTCTCCTTCTGCGTCTCTTTCTGCTTCTGCTTATCCTTTTGCTTCTCCTACTCCTAATCCTTCTCTTGCACCTTCTCCTTCTTCTTCTTCTGCTTCTCCTGGTGCTTCTGCTTCTGCTTATTCTACTATTTCTGTTTCTTCTGCTTCTGCTTAAGATTGTGCTTCTTCTGTTTCTCCTTCTGCTTCAGATTCTGCTTCTGCTTCTTCGGCTTCTCCTGTTTCTTCTGCTTCTGCTTCTCCTGCTTCTTCAGCTTCTCCTGCTTCTCTTTCTGCTTCTCCTTCTGCTTCTGCTTTTCCTTCTGCTTCTGCTTCTGCTCTTCTCCTTCTTCTGTTTCTTTTGCTTCTGTTTCTTCTTCTTCTTCTTCTTCTGATTCTACTTCTGCTTCTCCTACTTCTCCTTTCTGGTTCCAACTTCTGCTTCTTCTGCTTCTCCTACATCTCTTTCTGTTTCTACTTCTGCTTCTTCTGAATCTCCTGCTTCTCCATATGTTCTCCTTCTGTATCTGCTTTCTCATTCTGCTTCTGCTTCTCCTTCTGCTGCTCCATCTCCTTCCTCCTTCTTCTGATCTCCCACTGCTTCTGCTTCTGTTTCTTTTGCTTATTCTATTTCTTCC
>NW_012306986.1:0-2678 GCF_000151885.1 Dipodomys ordii | reverse complement strand
TGCTCACAGCGAGGACACAGCGGGACACAGCGGGGACACAGCAGGACACAGCGGGGTACACAGCGGGGACACAGCGGGGTACACAGTGGGCACAGCGAGGACACACCAGGGACACAGCGGGACACAGCGGGACACAGCGGAGACAAAGCGGGGACACAGCGGAACACAGTGGGGGACACAGTGTGGGACACAGCGGGACACAGCTGGGGACACAACGAGGACACAGCGGGACACAGCGGGGGACACAGCGGGACACAGTGTGGGACACAGTGTGGGACACAGCGGGACACAGCTGGGGACACAGCGAGGACACAGCGGGATACAGCGAGGGACACAGCGGGGGACAGCGGGGACACAGCGGGACACAGCTGGACATAGCGGGGGACACAGCGGGACACAGTGGGGTACACAGTGGGGGACATAGCGGGACACAGCTGGGGACACAGCGAGGAAAAAGCGGGACACAGCGGGGGACAAAGCGGGGGACAGCAGGGACACACATGCAGACAGCGGGGACACGACGGGACAGAGCGGGGGATATCGGGGACACAGCGGGACACAGCGGGACACAGCAGGGACACAGCAGGGACACAGCGGGTAACAGCGGGGACAGAGTGTGGGACACAGCGAGGACACAGCGGGACACAGAGGGATACACAGAGAGGACACAGCGTGACACATGGGGACACAGCGGGACACAGCGGGGGACACACAGAGAACACAGCGAGACACAAATGGGGACACAGCAAGAACACAGCGGGACACAGCGGGAAAGAGCGGGACACAGCGGGGGACACAGCTGGGGATACAGCGGGACACAGCGGGACACAGTGGGGGACACAGCAGGGACACATCGGGTCACAGCGGGGACACAGTTGGGGAAAGAGCAAGGAAACAGCGGGACTCAGAGTGATACACAGCGAGGATACAGCGTGACACATGGGGACACAGCGGGACCCAGCAGGGTACACAGAGGCAGACACAGCGGTACACATCGGGACACAGCGGGGACACAGCGGGACACAGCGGGACACAGCGGGGACACAGCAGGACACAGCGGGGACACAGCGGGGACACAGCGGGGACACAGAGCCGCACACAGCGGAAGAGAGTGGAACACAGCAGGGACACAGCGGGGACACAGCGGGACATCGCGGGGACAAAGCTAGGACAGAGTGGGACACAGAGGTACACAGCGAGGGACACAGCAGGGGACAGTGGGGACAAACCGGGGAACAACGGGGACACAGCGGGACACAGCTGGGACACAGCGAGGACACAGCGGGACACAGCGGGGACACAGCGAGTACACAGCGGGACATAGCCAGAAACAGCAGGACACAGAGGGGACACAGCGGGGGACACAGCGGGACAGAGCGGGACACAGCGGGGTACACAGTGGGACACATCGGGGATACAGCAGGGACACAGCGGGACACAGCGGGGGACAGAGCAGGATATAGCGGGGGACACAGCGGGACACAGCGGTACAGAGCTGGGAACACAGCAGGATATAGCAGGGGACACAACGAGGACAAAGCGGGACACAGAGGGACACAGCAAGGCCACATCGGGATACAGCGGGGGACACAGCAGGGGACACAGCAGGACACAGGGGGACACAGCGGGACACAGCGGGGACACAGCGGGGAACACAGCGGGACACAAAGAGGGACCCAGCGTTACACAGCAGGGACACAGCGGGACACAGCGGGGACACAGCAGGGGACACAGCAGGACACAGAGGGGAACAAAGGGGGCACACAGTGGGACACAATGGGGGACAGAGCGGGACAAAGCGGGACACAGTGGGGACAGAGTGGGACACAGCGTGGACACAGCAGGGGACACAGCGGGACACACCGGGGACACAGCGGTGACACAGCGGGACACAACAGCGACACCGAGGAACACAGGGGGGACACAGCTGGACACAGCTTGGGACAGAGCGGGACACAGCCTGGACAAAGCGGGACACAGCGAGACACAGCAGTGACAAAGTGGCGACACAGCGGGACACATAGGGACACAGCGGGACACAGCGGGGACACAGCGGGGGACAGAGGGGACACACCGGTGGACAACGGGGACATAGCAGGACAGCGCGGGGGTCACAGTGGGAAACAGCGGAGACACGGGGACCCAGCGGGGACACAGCGGGACTCAGCAGGGGACACAGAGGCGGACACAGCAGAACACAGCGGGACACAGCGCGACACAGTGGGACACAGCGGGGACACAGCGAGGACACAGTGGGACACAGCGGGGAACACAGCGGGGGACACAGCGGGACACAGCGGGACACAGCGGGGGATACAGCATGGACACAGCTAGTCACAGCGGGGAAAATATTGGGGGACACAGCGGGAGACATAAGGACACAGTGAGGACTCAGTGGGACACTTGAGGACACAGCGGGAACACATCGGGGGAAATATCGGGGGACACATTATGACACTGCGGGGGACACAGAGGGGGCTTATCGGTTACTCAGTGAGGGATACACAAGGGACAAAGCGTGGACACAGTCGGGGACTCATCGGACACAGTGGGTACTCTTCTGTGACTCAGCGGTGACACAGCGGGACACACTGTGTATCTCTTCAGTGTATTTAGTGGGTGGATATTGGGGATCTTAAGTTATCTAGCATGAACTCATCTGGGAATCCCCTAGGGAC
>NW_012306985.1:0-2678 GCF_000151885.1 Dipodomys ordii | reverse complement strand
AGCGGGACCCAGTGCGGGACACAGCGAGGACAAATTGGTGACACAGCGGGGATACAGCGGGACTCAGCGGGGGACACAATTTGTACACAGCGGGACACAGCGGGACACAGCGGAGGACACAGATGGGTAAACAGCAGGACACAGCGGGGAACACAGCGAGGACACAGCGGGACCAAGCGGGATACAACGTTGATACAGCGGGGACACAGCGGGACACAGCGGGGTACACAGCTGGGGACACAACGGGACACAGCGGGGGACACAGCGAGCACACAGCAGAACACAGCGTGGGAAACAGCGAGGACACAGCGGGACACAGCGAGACACAGGGGGACACAGTGGGGACACACCAGTAGACACAGCGGGACACAGCGGGGGACACAGCGGGACACAGCGGGGAACACAGCGAGGACACAGCGGGGACACAGCGGGGACACTGCGGGAACATAGTGGGACACAGCGGGGCACACAGCGGGACACAGCGGGACACGGCTTGGGACACAGCGGGAACACAGCAGGACACAGCGGGGGACACAGAAAGGACACAGCGGGACACAGCGGGACACAGCGTGGGACAACGTGGGAGACAGCAGGGAACACAGCGAGGACACAGCGGGACACAGCGGCGACACATAGAGGACTCAGCGGGGGACACAGTGTGGGACAGAGCGGGACCCAGCGGGACCCAGCGGGGACAAAGCGTGGGACAAAGCGGGAGACAGCAGGGGACACAGCGAGGACACAGCGGGACACAGCAGCGACACATAGAGGACTCAGCGGGGGACACAGTGGGGGACAGAGCGGGACACAGCGGGACCCAGCGGGGACAAAGCGTGAGACACAGCGGTGGACAGAGCAGGAGACAGAGGCGGACACAGCGAGGACACAGCGGGACACAGCGGGGACACAGGTGGCTGAGGGGGGGCCACAGCGGGGGACAAAGCGGGACACGACGGAACACAGCGTGAAACAGCGGTGAACTGCGGGGACACAGCGGGACACAGCGGGGACACAGCGGGGACCCAGCAGGACACAGCGGGACACAGCAGGACACAGCGGGGGACACAGCAGGACACAGCGGGGGACACAGCGGGGACACAGAGGGGACTCAGCAGGGGACATAGCGGGGGACAAATCGGGACACCACAGGACACAGTGGGACACAGCGGGACACAGCGGGGACACTGCGGGGACACAGCGGGACAAAGCGGGGGACCCAGCGGGACACAGCGGGACCCAGCAGGACCCAGCGGGGAAACAGTGGGGACACAATGGGACACAGCGAGGACACAGCGGGACACAGTGGGGGACACAGTGGGACACAGCAAGGCACAACGGGGTCACAGCAGTGGACACAGCGGGATACAGCGGGGGACACAGCCAGACTCAGCAGGGGACACAGCGGGACACAGTGGGGGACACAGCAGGGGACACATTGGGACACAGTGGGGGACACAGCGGGACACAGCGGGGACACAGCTGGACACAGTGGGGTACAGAGCCGGACACAGCAAGGCACAATGGGGTCACAGCAGTGGACACAGCCGGACAAAGCGGGGCACAGAGCGGGACAGAGCGGGGATACAGCAGGTGCCACAGAGGGACACAGCGGGACACAGCGGGACACAGCGGGGGACACAGCGAGGACACATTGGGACACAGCGGGTACACAGCGGGACACAGCAGGGGACACAGCGGGACACAGCGGGGGACACATGGAGGACTCAGCGGGACAAAGCTGGGACACAGCGGCGACTCACCGGGGGACACAGCGGGGGACAAAGCGGGACACCACAGAACACAGTGGGAAACAGCGGGAAACAGCGGGAAACTGCGGGGACACAGGGCGACAAAGCGTGGGACACATAGGGACACAGCGGGGGAGACAGCGGGACACAGTGGGACACAGCCGGGGACACAGGGGGGACACAGCAGGACCAAGCGGGACACAGCGTCGATACAGCGGGGACACAGCGGGACACAGCGGGGGACACAGCGAGGACACAGCAGAACACAGCGTGGGAAACAGCAAGGACACATTGGGACACAGCGGGGACACAGCGGGACCCAGCGAGGGACACAGCGAGGACACATTGGGACACAGCGGGGATACAGCGGGACTCAGTGGGGGACTCAACAGTACACAGCGGGACACAGCGGGACACAGCGGGGACACAGAGGGGTAAACAGCAGGACACAGCGGGGAACACAGCGAGGACACAGCGGGACCAAGCGGGATACAACGTCGATACAGCGGGGACACAGCGGGACACAGGAGGGTACACAGCTGGGGACACAACGGGACACAGCGGGGGACACAGTGAGCACACAGCAGAACACAGCGTGGGAAACAGCGAGGACACAGCGGGACACAGCGAGACACAGGTGGACACAGTGGGGACACAGCAGTAGACACAGCGGGACACAGCGGGGGACACAGTGGGACACAGCGGGACACAGCTTGGGACACAGCGGGAACACAGAAGGACACAGCTCGGGGACACAGCGAGGACACAGCGGGATACAGCGGGACACAGCGTGGGACAGAGCTGGACACAGAGGGACACAGAGGGGACAGAGCATGACACAGCGGCGACACATAGAGGACTCAGCGGGGGACTCAGCGGGACACAGCGGGGGACACAGGGAGGACACAGCTGGACACTGAGGGAGACAGA
>NW_012306984.1:0-2678 GCF_000151885.1 Dipodomys ordii | reverse complement strand
CTGTGTCCCCCGCTGAGACCCCGCTGTGTCAACGCTGTGTCCTGCTGTGTCCTCGCTGTGTCCCCCGCTGTCTCCAGCTCTGTCCCCCGCTGTGTCTCACGCTTTTTCCCCGCTGTGTCCCACTGTGTCCGCTGTGTCCCGCTGTGCCCCCACTGTGTCCCGTTGTGTCCACAGCTGTGTACCACGCTGTGTAACGCTGTGTGCCCACTGTATCGACGCTGTGTCCTGCTGTGTCCCCCGCTGTGTCCTCGCTGTGTTCCCCGCTGGGTCCCACTGGGTCCCCCGCTGTGTCCCCCTGTGTCCCGCTGTGTCCTCGCTGGGTCTCCCGTTGGGTCCCGCTGTGTCCCCCGCTATGTCCCGCTGTGTACTGCTGTGTCCCCCGCTGTGTCCTGTTGTGTCCCCAGTTGTGTACCCCGTTGTGTCCCGCTGTATCGACGCTGTGTCCCACTGGGTCCCGCTGTTTCCTTCCTGTGTTGCCCGCGGGGTCTCGCTGTGTCCCCGCTGTGTCCCGCTGTGTCCTGCTCTGTCCTCGCTGTGTCCCCTGCTGTGTCCCGTTGTGTCCCCAGCTGTGTCCCCTGCTATGTCCCGCTGTGTCTACTGCTGTGTCCACGCTTTGTCCCGCTTTGTCTGGCTGTGTCCCGCTGTGTCCTCTCTGTGTCCCCCGCTATGTTCCGCTGTGTCCTCACTGTGTCCCGCGGTGTCCCCATTGTGTTCCCCGCTGTGTCGCGCTGTGTCCCGCTGTGTCCCCCGCTGTGTCCGCTGCTGTGTCCTGCTGTGTCCCCCGCTGTGTCCCCCGCTGTCTGCCGCTTTGTTCCCGCTGTGTCCCTAGCTGTGTAGCGCTGTGTCCCGCTGTGTACCCCGCTGTGTCCCACTATGTTCCCGCAGTGTCCCCGCTGTGTCCCGCTGAGTCCCCGCTGTGTCCGGCTGTGTCCCCCGCTGTGTGCCGCTGTGTCCCGCTGTGTCCCCCGCTTTGTCCTGCTGTGTCCCGCAGTGTCCCCGCTGTGTCCCGCTGTGTAACACTGTGTCCCGTGGTGTCCCACTTTGTCCCACGCGGTGTCCTCCGCTGAGTCCCCACTGTGTCGCCGCTCTGGACCCCTGTGTCCTCGCTGTGTCCCCCGCTGTCTCCCGCTTTGTCCCTCACTGTGTTCCGCTGTGTCCCACTGTGTCCCCGCTGTGTCCCCAGCTGCGTCCCGCTGTGTCCCGCTGTGTCCCTGCTGTATCGACGCTGTCTCCTGCTGGGTCCAGCTGTGTCCTCGATGTGTTCCCCGCTGTGTCCCGCTGTGTCCCCAGCTGTGTCTCCCGCTGTGTCCCGCTGTGTCCTCGCTGGGTCCACTGCTGTGTCCCGCTGTGACACCCGCTGTGTTCCACTTTGTCCCGCTGTGTCCCCGCTGTGTGCCCGCTGTGTCCCGTTGTGTACTCTGTTGTGTCCAGCTGTGTCACCGCTGTGTCTCGCTGTGTGCCCTCTCTGTCTCCGCTGTCCCCCGCTGTGTCCCCCGCTGTGTCCCGCTGTGTCCTGCTGTGTCCCCCGCTTTGTCCCGCTGTGTCCCCGCAGTGTCCCCACTGTGTCCCGCTGTGTCCCGCTGTGTCCCCTGCTTTGTCCAGCTGTGTCCTTGCAGTGTCCCCGCTGTGTCCTGTTGTGTCCTCGCTGTGTCCCCCACTGTGTCCCGTTGTGTCCACAGGTGTGTACCCCACTGTGTCGCGCTGTGTCCCCGCTGTATCGACGCTGTGTCCTGCTGTGTCCTTCCTGTGTTCCCCGCTGTGTCCCGCTGTGTCCCCGCTGTGTGCCCGCTGTGTACTACGTTGTGTCCAGCTGTGTCACCGCTGTGTCCTCACTGTGGCCCCGCTGTGTCTCACTGTGTCCTCACTGTGTCCCCCTCTGTGTCCCGCTGTGTCCCCCCCTATATGTCCCGCTGTGTCCCGCTGTGTCCCGCTCTGTCCCCGCTTTGTGCCCGCTGTGTCCCGCTGTGTACTCCGTTGTGTCCAGCTGTGTCACCACTGTGTCCCGCTGTGTCCTCTCTTTGTCTCCACTGTCCCCCGCTGTGTCCCCCGCTGTGTCCCGCTGTGTCCCGCTGTGTCCCCCGCTTTGTCCCGCTGTGTCGACGCAGTGTTCCCTCTGTGTCCTGCTGTGTCACACTGTGTCCCATGGTGTCCCGCTTTTTCCCCCGCTGTTTCCCCCGCTGAGTCCCCTTTGTGTCCCCATTGTGTCCCGCTGTGTCCTAGCTGTGTCCGCCGCTGTGTCCCGCTGTATCCCCGCTGTGTCCCAAGCTGTGTCCCGCTGTGTCCCGCTGTGTACCCCGCTGTGTCCCGCTATGTTCCTGCAGTGTCCCCGCTGTTCTTGCTGTGTCCCACTGTGTCCTCGCTGTGTCCCCCGCTGTGTCCCGTTGTGTCCCCAGCTGTGTACCCCGCTGTGTACCGCTGTGTCCCCGCTGTTTCGATGCTGTGTCTTGCTGTGTCCCACTGTGTCCTCGCTGTGTCCCCCACTGTGTTCTGCTGTGTCACCCGCTGTGTCCCGCTGTGTCCCGCTTTGTCCCCCACTGTGTCCCGCAGTGACCCCTCTGTGTCCCGCTGTGTCCCACTGTGTCCCGTGGTGTCCCGCTTTTTCCCCCGCTGTGTCCCCGGCTGAATCTCGCTGTGTCCCACTGTGTCCTCTCTGTGTCCCCCGCTGTGTCCTGCTCTGT
>NW_012306983.1:0-2678 GCF_000151885.1 Dipodomys ordii | reverse complement strand
CACTGGACACTGCGGGGTACACAGCGGGACACAGCGGAGGACACAGAAGGGTACACAGCGGGACACAGAGAGAAACACAGCAAGGTCACAGCGGGGGCCAAAGCAGGACAACACGTGACACAGTGTGACACAGTGGGACACAGCGGGGACACTGCAGGGGCACAGCGGGGCAAAACGGGCGACACAGCAGGACACAGCGGGACACAGCGGGGACAGAGCAGGACAGAGCATGACACAGCGAGGACACATTGGGCCACAGCGAGGTACACAGCTGGGGACACAACGGGACACAGCGGGGGACACAGCGAGGACACAGCGGGACACAGCAGGACACTGCGGGAACATAGCGGGACACAGCGGGGTACACAGCGGGACACAGCGGGTCACAGCTGGGGACATAGCGGAGACCCAGCGGGACACAGCGGGGGACACAGCTAGGACACAGCGTGACACAGCGGAACACAGCGCGGGACAAAGCGGGAGACAGCGGGGGACACAGCGAGGACACAGAGGGACACAGCGGCCACACAGAGGGGACTCAGCGGGCGACACAGCAGGGGACAAAGAGGGACACCAGGGGACACAGTGTGACACAGTGGGACACAGCGGGACCCTGTGGGGACACAGCAGGACAAAGCGGGGGACACGGCGGGACACAGCGGGACAAAGTGGGGGACACAGTGGGACACAGCGGAGACAGAGATGGGCCACAGCGGGACACACTCGTGACACAGCTGGACACAGCGGGGTACACAGCAGGACACAGCGGGAGACAGCGGGGACTAACCAGAGGACACAGCGGGGGACAAACTGGGACACCACGGGACACAGTGGGAAACAGCGGGACACAGCGCGGACACTGCGGGAACATAGCGGGACACAGCGGGGTACACAGCGGGACACAGCAGTGGACACAGCGGGGACACAGCGGGACACAGCGGGGGACACAGCGAGGACACAGCGGGTCACAGCGGGACACAGCGTGGGACAAAGCAGGAGACAGCGGGGGACACAGCGAGGACACAGCTGGACACAGCGGGGAACACAGCGGGACACAGCGGAGGACACAGAAGGGTACACAGCGGGACACAGAGAGAAACACAGCGAGGTCACAGCGGGGGCCAAAGCGGGACAACACGGGACACAGTGTGACACAGTGTGACACAGCGGGGACACTGCAGGGGCACAGCGGGACAAAGCGGGCGACACAGCGCGACACAGCAGGACACAGCGGGGGACACAGCGGGGGACAGCAGGGGACAGAGAGGGGACACAGCAGGACACAGCGGGGACACAGCTGGACACAGCGGAGGACACAGCGGGACACAGGGGGCACACAGTGGGGACACAGCGGGGGACACAGCGGGACACAGCGGGGGAAACAGAGGGGTACACAGCGGGACACAGCCGGGAACACAGCGTGGACACAGTGGGACACACCGGGACACAGCGTCAATACAGCGGGGACAGAGCGGGTCACAGCAGGGACACAGCGAGACACAGCGGGACACAGCGAGGGACACAGAGGGACACAGCGGGGACACAGCGGGACACAGCAGGACACAGCGGGGGACACAGCGGAACACAGCGTGGGACACATCGAGGACACAGCGGGACATAGCGGGACATAGCGGGGACACAGCAGGGACACAGCAGGGACACAGCGGAGGACACAGCGGGGACAGCGGGACCCAGCAGGACACAGCGTCGATACAAAGGGGACACAGCGGGACACAGCGGGGTACACAGCTGGGGACACAACGGGACACAGCAGTGGACACAGCGAGGACACAGCGGGGGACACAGCGGGGACACAGCGGGACACAGCGGGACACAGCGGGACACAGCGGGGTACACAGCTGGGGACACAAAGGGACACAGCGGGGGACACAGCGAGGACAAGCAGGACACAGCAGGACACAGCGAGGACACTGCGGGAACATAGCGGGACACAGCGGGGTACACAGAGGGACACAGCGGGACACAGCTTGGGATACACGGAGGACACAGCTGGACACAGTGGGGGACACAGCGAGGACACAGCGGTACAGTGGGGTGCGGGATACAGCGGGGGACAAAGCGGGAGACAGCGGGGGACACAGCGAGGACACAGCGGGACACAGTTGTAACACAGAGGGGACTCAGTGGGGGACAAAGCGGGGGACAAAGCAGGACACCACGGGACAGTGTGACACAGCGGGACACAGCGGGGACACTGCGGGGACACAGCGGTACAAAGCGGGGGACACAGCGGGGACTCAGCAGGGGACACAGCGGGGGACAAAGCGGGACACCACGGAACACAGCGGTTCACAGCGGGAAACAGCGGTGACCCTGCGGGGACACAGCGGGACCCAGTGGGGGACACAGCGGGACACAGTGGGGACTCACCTGGGGACACAGCGAAGGACAAACTGGGACACCACGGGACACAGTGGGACACAGCGGGACACAGCGGGGACACTGCGGGAACATAGCGGGACACAGCGGGGGACACAGGGGGACACAGCGGGACACAGCAGGGACAGAGTGGGACACAGCGGGACACAGCGGGGGACACAGCGGGACACAGCGGGGGACACAGCGAGGACACAGCGGGACACAGCGGGGACAGAGCGAGGACACAGCGGGGGACACAGCGGGGGACACAGCGGGACACAGCGGGGAACACATGAGAA
>NW_012306982.1:0-2678 GCF_000151885.1 Dipodomys ordii | reverse complement strand
TCTGTGTCCCGCTGTGTCCTTGCTGGGTCCCCCGCTGTGTCCCGCTGTGTCCCACGCTGTGTTTCACTGTGTCCCGCTATGTCCAGCTCGGTCCCTGCTGTGTCCCGCTGTGTGCCCGCTGTGTCCCGCTGTGTACTCTGTTGTGTCCACCTGTATCACCGCTGTGTCTCGCTTTCGCCCCTCTCTGTCTCCGCTGTCCCCTGCTGTGTCCCCCGCTGTGTCCTGCTGTGTGCCGCTGTGTCCCCCACTTTGTCCCGCTGAGTCCCCTCTGTGTCACCGCTGTGTCCCGCTGTGTACCCAGCTGTGTCCCACTATGTTCCCGCAGTGTCCCCTCTGTGTACCGCTCTTTCCCGCTTTGTCCTCTCTGTGTCCCTCGCAGTGTCCCGTTGTGTCCCCAGCTGTGGACCCCGGTGTGTCCCGCTGTGTCCCCGCTGTAACGACGCTGGGTCCCACTGGGTCCCGCTATGTCCTCCCTGTGTTCCCCGCTGTGTCCCGTTGTGTCCCCAGCTGTGTACCTCGCTGTGTCCCGCTGTGTCCCAGCAGTATCGACGCTGGGTCCCACTGGGTCCCGCTGTGTCCTCCCTGTGTCCCACGCTGTGTCCCGCTGTGTCCGCCACTGTGTCCCGCTGTGTCTACTGCTTTGTCCCCGCTGTGTCCCGCTGTGTCCCGCTGTGTCCTCACTGTGTCCCACGCTTTGTTCTGTTGTGGCCTCACTTTTTTCCCCGCTGTGTCCCGCTGTGGACCCCTCTGTACCCCTCGCTGTGTCCCGCTGTGTCCCCCACTGTGTCCCTGCTGTGTCCCCGCTGTTTCCCGCTGTGTGCCCGCTGTGTACTGCTGTGTCCCCCGCTGAGTCCCCGCTGTGTCCCCCACTGTGTCCCGCTGTGTCCTTGCTGTGACCCGCTCTGTCTCCACTGTATCGACGCTGTGTCCCGCTGTGTTCCGCTGTGTCCTCGCTGTGTTCCCCGCTGTGTCCCGCTGTGTACCCCGCTGTGTCTCCCGCTCTGTCCCGCTGTGTCCCCCGCTCTGACCCGCTGTGTCCCGCTTTGTCCCCCACTGTGTCCCTGCTGTCTCCCCCTGTGTCCCGCTGTGTACTGCTGTGTCTCCCGCTGAGTTCCGCTGTGTCCCGCTGTGTCCCCAGTGTGTGCCCGCTGTGTCCCTCTGTGTACCCCACTGTGTCCAGCTTTGTCCTCGCTGTGTCCCGCTGTGTCCCCTGTCCCCTGCTGTCCCCCGCTGTGTCCCCCGCGGTGTCCCGCTGTGTCTCGCTGTGTCCCTGCTTTGTCCCGCTTTGCCCCTGCTGTCTCTCCGTTCTGTCCCGCTGTGTCACACTGTGTCCTGTGTTGTCCCGCTTTTTCCCCCGCTGTGACCTCGCTTTGTTTCCAGCTGTGTCCCGCTGTGTACCACTCTGTGTCCCCCGCTGTGTCCCGCTGTGTACCCGCTGTGTCACTCTATGTTCCCTCAGTGTCCCAGCTGTGTCCCGCTGTGTCCTCGCTGTGTCCACCGCTGTGTCCCGTTGTGTCCCCAGCTGTGTACCCCGCTATGTCCCGCGGTGTCCCTGCTGTATCGACGCTGTGTCCTGCTTGGTCCCGCTGTGTCCCCCGATGTGTCCCTTTGTGTCCCCAGCTGTGTACTCCGCTGTGTCCCGCTGTGTACCCCGCTGTGTCCCGCTGTGTCCTCGCTGTGTCCCCCACTGTGTCCCTGCTGTGTCCCTGCTGTGTCCCGCTGTGTCACGCTGTGTCCCGCTGTGTCCTCGATATGTCCCACGCTGTGTTCCGCTGTGTCCCCCGCTGTGTCCCGCTGTGTCCCGCTGTGTCCGCCGCTGTGACCCGCTGTGTCCCGCTGTGTTCCCCGCTGTGTCCCCACTGTGTGCCCTCTGTGTCCCGCTGTGTACCCCGCTGTGTCCAGCAGTGTCCCCGCTGTGTCCCGCTTTGTCCCCTCTCTGTCCCCTGCTGTCCCCCGCTGTGTCCCCCGCTGTGTTCCCACTGTGTCCCGCTGTGTCGCCAGCTTTGTCCCGCTGGGCCCCTGCAGTGTCCCCGCTGTGTCCTACTGTGTCACACTGTGTCCCGTGTTGTCCTGCTTTGGCCCCCGCTGTGACCTCGCTGTGTTTCTCGCTGTGTCCCGCTGTGTACCCTTCTGTGTCTCCCGCTGTGTCCCGCTGTGTACCCTGCTGTGTCCAGCTCTGTCCTCGCTGTGTCCCCCACTGTCTCCTGCTTTGTCCCATGCTGTGTCCCGCTGTGACCCACTGTGTCCTCGCTGTGTGCCCCGCTGTGTCCCGCTGTGTCCCCGCTGTGTCCACTGCTGTGTCCCGCTGTGTCCTCGCTGTGTCCTCCGCTGTGTCCCGCTGTGTCCCCGCTGTGTCCACTGCTGTGTCCCACTGTGTTCCCCGCTGTGTCCCGCTATGTCCCTGCAGTGTCCCCGCTGTGTCCCGCTGTGTCCCACTGTGTCCCGTGGTGTCCCAGTTTGTCCCCCGCTGTGTCCCCTGGTGAGTACCCGCTGTGTCCGCTGTGTCCCCCACTGGTTCCCGCTGTGTCTACTGCTGTGTCCCCACTGTGTCCCGCTGTGTCCTCGCTGTGTCCCACGCTGTGTTCCGCTGGGTCCTCGCTGTGTCCCAAGATGTGTCCCGTTGTGTCCCCAGCTGTGTCCCCGCTCTGTCCAGCTGTGTTTCCGCTGTGTCCCTGCTG
>NW_012306981.1:0-2678 GCF_000151885.1 Dipodomys ordii | reverse complement strand
CAGTGGGACACAGAGGGGAGAAAGCGTGAGACACAGCGGGGCTCAGAGCGGGAGACAGCGGTGGACACAGCGGACACAGCGGGGGACACAGCGAGATAACAGCGGTACCCAGTGGGAAACAGCGTCGATACAGTGGGGACACAGCGGGAAACAGCAGGGTACACAGCTGGGGACACAACGGGACACAGCAGGGGACACAGCGAGGACACAGCAGAACACAGCGTGGGACACAGCGAGTACACAGTGGGACACAGCGGGACACAGCGGGGACACAGCATGGACACAGCAGGGACACAGCGGGGGACACAGCCAAACACAACGGGACACAGCGGGGGGCACAGCAGGACACACCGGGGGACACAGCGGGGGACACAGCGGGACACAACAGGGAACACAGCGAGGACCCAGCGGGACCCAGCGGGTCCCAGCGTCGATACAGCGGGGACACAGCGATACAGAGCGGGTTACACAGCTGGGGACACATAGGGACACAGTGGGGGACACAGCGGGACACAGCAGGACACAGTGGGACACAGCGGGCACAAAGCATGAGACTCAGCGGGGGACACAGCGGGAGAAAGCGGGGGACACAGCGGGACACAGCGGGGGACACAGCGGGACACAACAGGGAACACAGCGAGGACCCAGCGGGACCCAGCGGGACCCAGCGTCGATACAGCGGGGACACAGCGTTACACAGCGCGTTACACAGCTGGGGACACAAAGGTTCACAGTGGGGGACATAGCGGGACACCACGGAACACAGCGGGACACAGCGGGAAACAGCGGTGACCCTGCGGAGACACAGCGGGAGAAAGCGGGGGACACAGCGGGACACAGCGGGGGACACAGCGGAACACAGTGGGCGACAGAGCGTGGGACACAGCGAGACACAGCGGGGACAAAGCTGGACACAGCGGGGTGCACAGCGGGACACTGCAGGGACACAGCGGGGAGAATGCGGAACACAGCGTGTCACAGCAGGGACACAGCGGGACACAGCGGGGGACACAGTGTGACAAAGCAGGACACAGCGGGACACAGCTGGACACAGCAGGGACAAAGCAGGGACACAGTGGGGACAAAGCAGAACACAGCGGGACACAGTGGGGGACACAGCGGGACAGAGCGGGGGATACAGCGAGGACAAAGTGGGACACAGCAGGACACAGCGGGGGACATAGCGGGGAACACAGCGGGACACAGCGGGGGACACAGCGGGACACAGCGGTAGACACAGCGGGACACATCGGGGACAGAGCGGGACAGAGCGGGACACAGTCGGACACAGCGGGGGACACAGCGGGACACAAAGGGGGACACAGTGAGGACACAGCGGGACAAAGCAGGAAACAGCAGGGGACAAAGCGGGGGAAACAGCGGGACACAGCGGGGGACACAACGGGGGACAAAGCAGGACACAGCAGGGGACAAAGTGAGGAAAGAGCGGGACACAGCGGGGACACAACAAGGACACAGCGGGGGACACAGCGGGACACAGCGGGACACAGCATGATACAGCAGGACACAGCGAGGGACAGAGCGGGACTCAGCGGGGGACACAGCAGAGGACAGAGCGGGGGAAACAGCGGGAAACAGCGGGGAACACTGCGAGGACACAGCGGAACCCATCGGGACACAGCGTCGAAACAGCGACGACACAGTGGGACACAGTGGGGTACACAGGTGGGACACAATGGGACACAGTGGGGGACACAGCGGGACACAGCGGGACACAGCAAGACACTAGGGGACAGAGTGGGGGATAGAGCGGGACACACGGGGACACAGCGGGACACAGCGGGACACAGCAGGACACAGGGGGACAGAGCGAGGGATAGAGCGGGACACACGGGGACACAGCGGGGACAAAGCGGGACACAGCGGGGACACAGCGGGACACAGCGGGACAGAGAGGTCACAGCTGAGGACACAGCGAGGACACAGCGGGACACAGCGGGACACAACGGTACACAGCGGGACACAGCTGGACACAGTGTGACACAGCGGGACACAGCAGGACACAGCGGGGACACAGCGGGACACAGCGGGGACAAAGCGGGGAACACAGCAGAGGACAGAGCGGGGGACACAGCGGGACACAGCGGGGAACACAGCGAGGACCCAGCGGGCCCCAGCGGGACACAGCGTCGAAACAGCGACGACACAGGGGGACACAGCAGGGTACACAGCTGGGACCCATCAGGACACAGCGGGACAGAAGGGGACAGAGCGTGGGATAGAGCGGGACACACAGGGACACAGCGGGACACAGTGGGACACAGCGGTCACAGCAGGGGACACAGCGAGGACACAGCGGGACACAGCGGGGGACACTGCGGGACACAGCGCGACACAGCGGGGGACAAAGCGGTAGACAGCGGGTGACACAGCGAGGACACAGCTGGACATAGCGGGGACACAGAGGGGACACAGTGGGACACAGCATGGGACAAAGCGGACACAGCAGGGCACACAGCGAGGACACAGCATTACACAGCAGGGACACAGATGGGACTCAGCGGGGGACACAGCGGGGGACAAAGCGGGACAACACTGGACACAGTGGGACACAACGGGACAAACCGGGGACACTGCGGGCACCCAGCGGCACAAGCGGGGGACATAGCGGGACAAAGCGGGACACAGTGGGGGATACAGCCGGACAAAGCGGGGGA
>NW_012306980.1:0-2678 GCF_000151885.1 Dipodomys ordii | reverse complement strand
AAGTTAATGACACATCTAAACCTCCTTGATTTAGAACAGCAAGACAAACCCCAATCCAGTAGACGGAAAGAAATAATCAAAATTAAATCAGAAGTAAACGAATTAGAATCCAAAAAATCTATAGAAAGAATCAACAAAACAAAGAGTTGGTTCTTCGAAAAACTTAACAAAATTGACAGACCCTTAGCAAATCTTATCAGAAAAAGTAGAGAACACACCCAAATTAATAAACTCAGAGATGAGAATGGAAACATCACCACGGAAACAACCAAGATTCAGAACATTATAAGGAAATACTTCTCCAAACTTTATGCTAATAAGTTTGAGAACTTGACAGAAATGGACCTTTTTCTAGCAAATATTGACATTCCAAAACTAAACCAAGATGAGTTAAACTATCTTAACAGGCCCATATCAAGTATTGAAATAGAAACAGCAATAAGAGACCTCCCAGCTAAGAAAAGTCCAGGACTAGATGGTTTTACAGCGGAATTTTACAAGGCCTTCAAAGCAGAGCTCACACCAATACTCCTCCAACTCTTCAATGAAATTGAAAGAGAAAGCTCACTACCGAACACATTCTATGAAGCCATCATAACCCTCATCCCAAAACCAGGCAGAGACTCATCAAAGAAAGAGAACTATAGACCCATCTCTTTGATGAATATTGATGCAAAACTTCTCAACAAAATTTTGGCCAATCGACTTCAACATTCCATCCAAAAATTCATCCACCACGATCAAACAGGATTCATTTCAGGGATGCAAAGCTGGTTCAATATACGCAAATCAATTAATATTATTCATCACATCAACAGGAGCAAGAATAAGAACCACATGATTATCTCAATAGATGCAGAAAAAGCATTCGACATGTTTCTCTTTATGCTTCTCCTTCTGCTTCTCCTTCTTCTGCTTCTGCTAATGCTTCTGCTTCTCCTTCTGCATCTTCTTCTGTTTCAATTTCTCCTTCTTCTGCCTTTCATTATGCTTCTGCTTCTCCTGCTTCTGTTCCTTCTGCTTCTACTGCTTCTCCTTCTCCTTCTCTTTCTGCTTCTGCTTATCCTTCTGTTTCTCCTACGCCTAATCCTTCTCTTTCTCCTTCTCCTTCTTCTGCTTCTCCTGCTGCTTCTTCTTCTGCTTCTTCTGCTTTTTCTGTTTCTTCTTCTTCTGCTTCAACTTCTGCTTCTTCTGCTTCTCCTTCTGCTTCTGCTCTTCTCCTTCTGTTTCTTCTGTTTCTGCTTCTCCTGCTTCTTCTTCTTCTGCTTCTCCTATTCCTCCTTCTGCTTCTCCGTCTCCTTCTCCTTCTCCTTCAATTTCTCCTTCTTGTGCTTCTCATTCTGCTTCTGCTTCTGCTTCTCCTGCTTCTGCTTCTTTTGTTTCTCCTTCTGCTTCTCCTTCTGCTTCTCTTTCTGCTTCTTATTCTGCTTCTGCTCCTCCTACTCCTAATCCTTCTCTTTCTCCCTCTTCTTCTGCTTCTCGTTCTGCTTCTGCTTCTTCTGAATGATCAAAACTTCTGCTTCTGCTTTTCCAGCTTCTGCTGCTTCTGCTTCTCCTTCTGCTTCAAGTTCTCCTTCTGATTCTTCGGCTTCCTCTGTTTCTTCTGCTTCTGCTTCTTCTGCTACTGCTTCTTCTTCTTCTTCTTCTTCTTCTTCTTCTTCTTCTTCTTCTTCTTCTTCTTCTTCTGCTTCTCTTTCTGTTTCTCCTTCTGCTTCTGCTTCTCCTTCTGCTCCTTCTCCTTCTTCTGTTTCTTCTTCTTCTTCTGCTTCTCCCGCTTCTGCTTCTTCGGCTTCTCCTGCTTGTCCTTCTCCTTCTGATTCTCCTTCTCCTTCTTCTGCTTCTCTTTCTGCTTCTGCTTCTTCTGATTCTCCAACTTCTCCTTCTTCTTCTCCTTCTATTTCTGCTTCTCTTTCTGCTTCTGCATCTCCTTCTGCTTCACCTTCTGCTGCTCCTTCTCCTTCTTCTGTTTCTCCCTCTGCTTCTGCTTCTTATGCTTCTTCTTTTTCTTCTGGTTCTGCTTCTCCTGCTTCTGCTTCTTATGCTTCTACTGCTTCTTCTTCTGCTTCTTCTGCTTCTACTTCTCTTTCTGCTTCTGCTTCTCCTGCTTGTTTTTCTGCTTCTTCTGCTGCTTTTTCTACTTCTCCTTCTGCTTCTCTTTTTGCTTCTCCATCTGCTTCTGCTTCTTCTGTTTCTCGTGCCTGAAATTCTGGTTCTACTTCTTCTGCTGCTTCTCCTTCTGCTTCTGCTTCTCCTTCTGCTTCTGTTTCTGCTTCTTCTCTTTCGGCTTCTCCTGCTTCTGCTTCTTGTCCTCCTCCTGCTTCTCTTTCTGCTTCTCATTCTGCTTCTGCTTCTCCTTCTGCTTCTGCTTCTCCTCCTTCTCCTTCTCCTACTTCTGCTTCTCTTTTCAGCTTCTGCTTCTTCTGCTTCTCCTGCTTCTCCTTCTGCATCTCTTCTGCTTGTACTTGTCTTATGCTTCTTCTTCTGCCTCTGCTTCTCCTTCTCCTTCTTTGCTTCACCTTTTGCTTCTGTATCTTCTGCTTTTTCCTGCTTCTCCATCTGCATTCTGCTTCTTCTGAATCTCCTTCTGCATCTTCTTCTGCTTCAGCTTCTCCTACTCCATATCCTGCTTCACCTTCTGGATTCTCCATCTGCTTCTTCTTCTTCTGCTTTACCTGCTT
>NW_012306979.1:0-2678 GCF_000151885.1 Dipodomys ordii | reverse complement strand
GGGACACAGCAAGACACAGCATCGAAACAGTGGGGACACAGCGGTACACAGCGGGGTACACAGCTGGGGACACAATGGGACACAGCGGGGGACACAGCGAGGACACAGTGGGACACAGCAGGACACAGCGGGGACACTGCGGGAACATAGCGGGACACAGCGGGGTACACAGCGGGACACAGCGGGACACAGCTTGGGACACAGCGGGGATACAGCGGGACACAGCGGGGGACACAGCTAGGACACAGCGGGACACAGCGGGACACAATGGGGACACAAAGGGGACTCAGCGGGGGAAACAGAGGGGGAAAAAGCGGGACACCATGGGACACAGTGTGACAGCAGGACACAGAGGGAACACTGCGTCGACACAGCGGGACAAAGCGGGGGACACAGCGGGACACAGCGGGAGACACAGCGGGACAAAACGGGACATAGAGGGGGACACAGTAGGACAGAGCAGGGGACACAGTGGGGGACAGAGGGAGACACCACGAATAACAGAGCAAGGACACTGCGGGACCCAGCGGGACACAGCCTTGATACAGCAGGATTCACAGCGTTACACAGCGGGTTACACAGCTGGGGACACAAACGGACACAGTGGTGGACACAGCGGGACACAGCAGGACAGAGTGGGACACAGACGGGATAAAGCGTGAGACACAGCGGGGGACAGAGCGGGAGACAGCAGGGGACACAACGAGGACACAGAGGGACACAGCAGGGACACAGCGGGGACTCAGCTGGGGACAGAGCGGGGGACAAAGCGGGACACCACTGACACAGCGGGACACAGCGCGAAACAGTGGTGACCCTGCGGGGACACAGCGGGACAGAGTGGGGGACACGGCGGGACACAGCGGGGGACAGAGCGTGAGACACAGCGAGACACATCAGAGACAAAGCTGTACACAGCGGGGTACATAGAGGGACACAGCGGGGGACACAGCGGGACACAGCGGGACACAGCGGGGAACACAGCGGGACACAGCGGGACACAGCGTCGATACAGCGAGGACACAGTGAGACACAGCGGGGTACACAGCTGGGGACACAACGGGACACAGCGGGGGACACATTGAGGACACAGCAGGACACAGCGGGGGACACAGGGGGGACACAGCGGGTCACAGCGGGGGACACAGTGAGTACACATTTGGACACAGCGGGGACACAACGGGACTCAGTGGGGGACACAGCAGTGCACATCGGCACACAGCGGGACACAGCGGCGGACGCAGAGGGGTACACAGCGGGACACAGCGAGGACACAGTGGGACCCAGCGGGACACAGCGTCATTACAACGGGGACACAGTGGGACAGAGCGGGTACACAGCTGGGGACACAACGGGGCACAGGGGGGACACAGCGAGGACACAGTGGGACACAGCGGGACACAGCGGGGACATTCCAGGAACATAGCGGGACACAGCGGGGTACACAGCGGGACACAGCAGGACACAGCTTGTGACCCAGCGGGGACACAGCGGGACACAGCGGGGGACACAGCTAGGACACAGAGGGACACAGCGGGACACAGTGGGGACACAAAGGGGACTCAGAGGGGGAAACAGCGGGGAAAAAAGCGGGACACCATGGGACACAGTGTGACACAGCAGGACACAGAGGGAACACTGCGTCGACACAGCAGGACAAAGCGGGGGACACAGCGGGACACAGCGGGACACAGCGGGGTACACAGCGGGGGACAGTGGAAACAAAGAGAGGACACAGCGGGACACAGCGGTGACACAGCTGGACACAACGGAGTACACAGCGGGACACAGCGGGCACAAAGCGGGGACAGAGCGGGACACAGCTGGACACAGCGGGACATAGCGGGGGACACAGCGGGACACAGAGGGGGACACAGTGAGGACACAGTGGGACACAGCGGGGGACACAGCGAGGACACAGCGGTGACACAGCTGGACACAACGAAGTACACAGTGGGACACAGCGGGCACACAGCGGGGACACAGCGGGACACAGCGGGGAACACAGGGACGACACAGCATGACCCAGTGGGACACAGCGTCGATACAGCGGGGACACAGCGGGACACAGCGGGGTACACAGCTGTGGACACAACGGGACACAGTGTGGGCACAGTGGGACACAGCGGGACAGAGTGGGACACAGACGGGATAAAGCATGAGACACAGCGGGGGACACAGGGGGGACACAGCGGGACACAGTGGGGGACACAGCGAGGACACATTGGGACACAGCAGGGACACAGCGGGACTCAGTGGGGGACACAGCAGTACACAGCGGGACACAGCGGGACACAGCGGGTCACAGCAGGGACAGAGCGGGTGACACAGAGGGATACACAGCGGGACACAGCAGTGGACAAAGCAGGACACAGCGGGGGACACAGCGAGGACACTGCGGGACACTGCGGGAGACACAGCAAAGACACAGCAGGACACAGTGGAACACAGCGGGACACAGCAGTGACACAGCAGGGGACTCAGCGGGACACAACCGGGGACACAGCGGGATACAGCGGGGCTACAGGGAGGACACAGCATGCCACAGCGGGGGACACAGCGGGAAACAGCGAGGGACACAGCATCGATAGAGCTGGGACACAGTGGATACAGTGGCGTACACAGCGGGGGACTTAATGGGACACAGTGAGGGACATAGTGGGACACAGAAGGACACA
>NW_012306978.1:0-2678 GCF_000151885.1 Dipodomys ordii | reverse complement strand
GAGAAGGAAGGTCAGCAGAAGCAATAGAGAAGCAGAAAGGAGAAGTAGTAGCAGAATGAGAAGCAAAAAGAGAAGCAGTAGAAGCAGAAAAATCAGGAGAAGCAGAAGAAAGAGAAGAAGAAGAAGAAGAAGAAGAAGAAGAAGAAGAAGAAGAAGAAGAAGAAGAAGAAGAAGAAGAAGAAGAAGGAGAAGCATAAGGAGAAGCATAAGGAGAAGCATAAGGAGAAGCATAAGGAGAAGCAGTAGATGCAGGAAAAGCAGAAGAAATAGAATAAGCAAAAGAAGCAGAAGCAGAAGCAGTGGGAGAAGCAGAAGAAGGAGAAGGAAAAGGAGCAGCAGAAGGAGAAGCAGAAAGAGAAGCAGAAACAGAAGGAGAACAAAAGGAGAAGCAGGAGAATCAGAAGAAGCAGAAGTAGAAACAGAAAGAGAAGTAGAAGAAGGAGAAGCAGAAGTAGAATCAGAAGAAACAGAAGAAGAGGAAGAAGAAGAAACAGAAGCAAAAGAAACAGAAGAAGGAGAAGAGCAGAAGCAGAAGCAGAAGCAAAAGAAGAAGCAGAAGGAGAAGCAGAAAGAGAAGCAGGAGAAGATGAAGAAGCAGGAGAAGAAGAAGCAGAAGAAACAGGAGAAGCCGAAGAAGCAGAAGCAGAATCTGAAGCAGAAGGAGAAACAGAAGAGGCACAATGTGAAGCAGAAGCAGAAGAAACAGAAATAGTAGAATAAGCAGAAGCAGAAGCACCAGGAGAAGCAGAAGAAGAAGAAGGATAAGGCGAAAGAGAAGGATTAGGCGTAGGAGAAGCAAAAGGATAAGCAGAACCAGAAAGAGACCCAGAAGGAGAAGCAGCACGAGAAGTAGGAGTAGCAGGAGAAGAAGAAGCAGGAGAAGCAGAAGAAACAGAAGGCGCAGAGGCAGAATGAGAAGCAGAAGGAGAAATTGAAGCAGAAGCAGAAGCAGAAAGAGAAGCAGAAGAAGAAGAAGAAGCAGAAGAAGGAGAAGGACAAGGAGAAGGAGAAAGAGAAGCAGAAAGAGAAGCAGAACGAGAAGCAGGAGAAGCAGAATCTGGAGAAGCCGAAGCAAAAGAAACAGAAGAAGGGGAAGAAGCAGAAGCAGAAGGAGAAGCAGAAACAGAAGGAAAAGCAGAAAGAGAAGCAGGAGAAGCAGAAGAAGCAGCAGCAGGAGAAGCAGAAGCAGAAGAAGCCGAAAAAGAAAAAGCAGAACCTGAAGCAGAAGGAGAAGCAGAAGAAGCAGAATCTGGAGAAGCAGAAGGAGAAGCAGAAGCAGAAAGAGAAGCAACAGCAGAAGGAGAAGCAGAAGAAACAGAACAAGCAGAGGCAGTAGCAGAAGAAGCAGAAGATTCAGAAGCAGAAGGAGAAGCAGAAGGAAAAGCAGAAGAACTAGAAGGAGAAGGAGAAGGAGAAACAGGAGTAGAAGCAGAAAGAGAAGCAAAAGAAGGAGCAGTAGAAGGAAAAGCGGCAGGAGAAACAGAAAGAGCAGCAGAAGGAGAAGCAGGAAATGCAGAAACAGGAGAAGAACAAGCAGAAGAAACAGAAAAAGGACAAGAAGCAGAAGCAGAAGTAGAAGCAGAAAGAGAAGGAGGGGAAGCAGAAGAAGCAGAAGCAGGAGAAGCAGAAGCATAAGAATCCGAAGAAGCAGAAGGAGAACCTCAGGGAGAAGGAGAAGCAGGAGAAGCAGAAGAAGCAGAATCTGGACAAGCAGAATGAGAATCAGAAGGAGAAGCAGAAGCAGAAAGAGAATCAAAAGCAGAAGGAGAAGCAGAAGAAACAGAAGAAGTAGAAGCAGTAGCAGTTGTAGCAGAAGCAGTAGGAAAAGCAGAAGAACAAGAAGGAGAAGGAGAAACAGAAGGAGAAGCAGAAGGAGAAGCAGAAAGAGAAGCAGGTAAAGCAGAAGAAGCAGAAGGAGAATCAGAAGGAGAAGCAGAAGAAGGAGAAGGAGAAGCAGAAGCAGAAGAAGATGCAGATGGAGAAGCAGATGAAGCAGAAGCAGAAGGAGAAGCAGGAAAAGCAGAAGAAGCAGAAGCAAAAGGTGAAGCATAAGAAGGAGAAGGAGAAGCAGAGGCAGAAGAAGAAGCATAAGGACAAGCACAAGCAGAAGGAGATGCAGAAGGAGAAGCAGAAGAAGCAGAAGATGAAGGAGAAGCAGAAGTAGGAGAAGGAGAAGGAGGAGAAGCAGAAGCAGAAGGAGAAGCAGAAGCAGAATGAGAAGCAGAAATAGAAGCAGGATGAGGACAAGAAGCAGAAGCAGGAGAAGCCGAAAGAGAAGAAGCAGAAACAGAAGCAGAAGGAGAAGCAGAAGCAGAAGGAGAAGCAGCAGAAGAAGTAGAACCAGAAATTCAGGCACGAGAAACAGAAGAAGCAGAAGCAGAAGGAGAAGCAAAAAGAGAAGCAGAAGGAGAAGTAGAAAAAGCAGCAGAAGAAGCAGAAAAACAAGCAGAAGAAGCAGAAACAGAAAGAGAAGTAGAAGCAGAAGAAGCAGAAGAAGCAGAAGAAGAAGCAGTAGAAGCATAAGAAACAGAAGCAGGAGAAGCAGAACCAGAAGAAAAAGAAGAAGCATAAGAAGCAGAAGCAGAGGGAGAAACAGAAGAAGGAGAAGGAGCAGCAGAAAGAAAAAGCAGAAAGAGATGAAGAAGCAGAAAGAGAAGCAAAAATAGAAGGAGAAGATG
>NW_012306977.1:0-2678 GCF_000151885.1 Dipodomys ordii | reverse complement strand
AAGAAGAAGAAGAAGAAGAGGAAGAAGATGATTTGAAGAAGAAGAAGAAGAAGAAGAAGAAGAAGAAGAAGAAGATTAAGAAGAAGAAGAAGAAGAAGAAGAAGAAGAAGAAGAAGAAGAAGAAGAAGAAGAAGAAGAAGAAGAAGAAGAAGAAGAAGAAAGAGAAGAAGGAGAAGGAGCAGAAGAAACAGAACAAGCAGAAGAAGCAGTAACAGAAGCAGAACGAGAAGCAGAAGAAGAAGAAGGAGAAGGAGAAAGAGAAGGATTAGGAGTAGGAAGAGCAGAAGGAGAATCAGAAGCAGAACGAGAAGCAGAAGGAGCAGCAGAAGGAGAAGCAGAAGGATAAGCACAAGATGGAGAAGCAGAAGCAGAAGAAGCATCAGAAGGAGAAGCAGAAGCAGAAGATGATGCAGAAGGAGAAGCTGGAGAAGCAGAAGAAGCAAAAGCAGAAGGAGAAGCAGAAGTAGGAGAAGGAGAAGGAGAAGGAGAAGGGCAGCAGAATCAATAGGAGAAGCAGAAGGAGAAGCAGAAGCAGAATGAGAAGCAGAAAGAGAAGCAGTAGAAGCAGAAGAAGCAGGAAAAGCAGAAGCAGAAGAAAGAGAAGAAGAAGACGAAGAAGAACAAGAAGAAGAAGAAGAAGAAGAAGAACAAGAACAAGAAGAAGAAGAAGAAGAAGAAGAAGAAGAAGAAGAAGAAGAAGAAGAAGAAGAAGAAGAAGAAGCATAAGGAGAAGCATAAGGAGAAGCATAAGGAGAAGCAGTAGAAGCAGAAGAAGCAGAAGCAGGAGAAGCACAAGCAGAAGAAAAAGAATAAGCAAAAGAAGCAGAAGCAGAAGCACTGGGAGAAGCAGAAGAAGGAGAAGGAGAAGGAGCAGCAGAAGGAGAAGCAGAAGCAGAAAGAGAAGCAGAAACAGAAGGAGAACAAGAAGGAGAAGCAGGAGAATCAGAAGAAGCAGAAGTAGAAGCAGAAGAAGCAGAAGAAGAAGAAGAAGCAGAAGAAGCATAAGAAGCAGAAGCAGGAGAAGCAGAACCAGAAGAAAAAGAAGAAGCATAAGAAGCAGAAGCAGAGGGAGAAGCAGAAGAAGGAGAAGGAGCAGCAGAAGGAGAAGCAGAAGGAGAATCAGGAGGAGAAGCAGAAGAAGGAGAAGCAGAAGCAGAAGAAGAAGCAGAAGAAGAAGCAGAAGAAGATGCAGAAGGAGAAGCAGGAGAAACAGAAGAAGCAGAAGCAGAGGGAGAAGCAGAAGTAGGAGAAGGAGAAGGAGAAGGAAGGGCAGCAGACTCAATAGGAGAGGCAGAAGGAGAAGCAGAAGCAGAAAGAGAAGCAGAAAGAGAAGCAGTAGTAGCAGAAGAAGCAGGAAAAGCAGAAGCAGAAGAAAGAGAAGACGAAGACGAAGACGAAGAAGAAGAAGAAGCATAAAGAGAAGGATAAGGAGAAGCATAAGAGAAGCAGTAGAAGCAGAAGAAGCAGAAGCAGGAGAAGCAGAAGCAGAAGAAAAAGAATAAGCATAAGAATCAGAATCAGAGGGAGAAGCAGAAGGAGAAGGAGCAGCAGAAGGAGAAGAAGAAGCAGAAAGAGAAGCAGAAACAGAAGGAGAACAAGAAGGAGAAGCAGGAGAATCAGAAGAAGTAGAAGTAGAAGCAGAAAGAGAAGGAGAAGAAGGAGAAGCAGAAGTAGAATCAGAAGAAACAGAAGAACAAGAAGCAGAAGAAACAGAAGCAAAATAAACAGAAGAAGGAGAAGAGCAGAAGCAGAAGAAGAAGGAGAAGCAGAAGAAGAAGGAGAAGCAGAAAGAGAAGCAGGAGAAGTAGAAGAAGCAGGAGAAGCAGAAGAAGAAACCGAAGAAGCCGAAGAAGCAGCAGCAGAATCTGAAGCAGAAGGAGAAACAGAAGAAGCACAATCTGAAGCAGAAGCAGAAGAAACAGAAATAGTAGAATAAACAGAAGCAGAAGCAGCAGGAGAAGCAGAAGAAGAAGAAGGAGAAGGCAAAAGAGAAGGATTAGGAGTAGGAGAAGCAGAAGGATAAGCAGAAGCACAAAGAGAAGCAGGAGAAGCAGCATGAGAAGCAGGAGAAGCAGAAGAAGCAGAAGCAGGAGAAGCAGAAAAAAACAGAAGACGCAGAATGAGAAGCAGAAGGAGAAATTGAAGCAGAAGAAGAAGGAGAAGGAGAGGGAGAAGCAGAAAGAGAAGCAGAACGAGAAGTAGGACAAGCAGCAGCAGGAGAAGCAGAAGCAGAAGAAACAGAAGAAGGAGTAGAAGCAGAAGGAAAAGCAGAAACAGAAGGAAAAGCAGAAGGAGAAGCAGGAGAAGCAGAAGAAGCAGCAGCAGGAGAAGCAGAAGCAGAAGAAGCCGAAAAAGCAGAAGCAGAACCTGAAGCAGAAGGAGAAGCAGGAGAAGGAGAAGAAGCAGAATCTGGAGAAGCAGAAGCAGAAAGAGAAGCAAAAGCAGAAGGAGAAGCAGAAGGAGGAGTAGAAGAAACAGAAGAAGAAGACACAGTAGCAGAAGCAGCAGAAGATGCAGAAGCAGAAGGAGAAGCAGAAGGAAAAGCAGAAGAACGAGAAGGAGAAGGAGAAGGAGAAACAGAAGGAGAAGCAGAAAGAGAAGCAGAAGAAGGAGCAGGAGAAGGAGAAGCAGAAAGAGCAGCAGAAGGAGAAGCAGTAGAAGCAGAAACAGGAGAAGCA
>NW_012306976.1:0-2678 GCF_000151885.1 Dipodomys ordii | reverse complement strand
CAGAAGAGCAGAAGCAGGAGAAGCAGAAGTAGAAGCAGAATGAGAAGCACAGGAAGGAGAAATTGAAGGAGAAGGAGAATGAGACGGAGAAGCAGAAGGAGAAGTAGGAGAAGCAGAAGAAGGAGAAGCAGGAGAAGCAGAAGCAGAAGAAACAGAAGAAGGAGAAGAGCAGAAGCAGAAGGAGAAAGAGATGCAGAAGGAGAAGCAGAAGAAGCAGAAGCTCAAGCAGAAGAAACTGAAAAAGCAGAAAAAGAAGAAGAAGCAGAAGAAGAACGAGCAGGAGAAGCAGAAGAAGGAGAAGGAGAAAGAGAAGGATTAGGCGTAGGAGAAACAGAAGGATAAGCAGAAGCAGAAAGAGAAGGAGAAGGAGAAGCAGGAGAAGCAGAAGAAGCAGAAGCAGGAGAAACAGAAGCAGAAGAAGCAGAAGCAGAATGAAAAGCAGAAGAAGGAGAAATTGAAACAGAAGAAGATGCAGAAGCAGAAGCAGAAGCAGAAGGAGAAGCAGAAGAAGGAGAAGGAGAAGCAGAAGGATAAGAACAAAGAGAAACCGAAGGAGAAGCAGTAGAAGCATAAGCAGAAGAAATAGAAGAAGGAGAAGAAACAGAAGCAGAAAGAGAAACAGAAACAGAAGGAGAAGCAGAAATAGAAGCAGAAGAAGCCGAAGAAGCAGAAGCAGAACCTGAAGCGGAAGGAAAGCAGAAGAAGCAGAATCTGGAGAAGAAGAAGGAGAACCAGAAGGAGAAGCAGAAGCAGAAAGAGAAGCAAAAGCAGAAGGAGAAGCAGAAGAAACAGAAGAAGCAGAAGCAGTAGCAGAAGAAGCTGAAGATGCAGAAGCAGAAAGAGAAGCAGAAGGAATAGCAGAATCACGAGAAGGAGAAGGAGAAGAAGAAGGAGAAGCAGAAGGAGAATCAGGAAAGGCAGAAGAAGCAGAATCAGACGGAGAAGCAGAAGAAGGAGAAGGAAAAGCAGAAGCAGAAGAAGAAGCAGACGAAAAGCACAAGCAGAAGGAGATGCAGAAGGAGAAGCAGGAGAAGCAGAAGAAGCAGAAGCAGAAGGAGAGAAGAAGTAGAAGAAGCAGAATCAGAAGAAGCAGAAGCAGAAAGAGAAGCCGACGAAGAGAAGCAGAACGAGAAGCAGAAGAAGCAGAAGCGGGAGAAGCAGAAGAAGAAGAAACAGAAGAAGGAGAAGGAGCAGAAGCAGAAGGAGAAGGAAAAGCAGAAGGAGAAGCAGAAAGAGAAGCAGGAAAAGCAGAAGAAGCAGAAGCAGGAGAAGCAGAAGCAGAAGAAACAGGAGAAGGACAAGAAGCAGAAGCAGAAGGAGAAGCAGTAACAGAAGGAGAAGCAGAAAGAGGAGGGGAAGCAGAAGAAGCAGAAGCAGGAGAAGCAGAAGCATAAGAATCCGAAGAAGCAGAAGCAAAACCTGAAGCAAAAGCGGAAGCAGGAGAAGCAGAAGAAGCAGAATCTGGAGAAGCTGAATGAGAAGCTGAAGGAGAAGCAGAAGCTGAAAGAGAATCAAAAGCAGAAGGAGACGCAGAAGAATCAGAAGAAGCAGTAGCAGTTGCAGCAGAAGCAGAAGGAGAAGCAGAAAGAAAAGCAGAAGATCAAGAAGATGAAGGAGAAACAGAAGGAGATACAGCAGGAGAATCAGAAGGAGAAGCAAATGAAGCAGAAGGAGAAGCAGAAGCAGATGAAGCAGAAGGAGAAGCAGATGGAGAATCAGTAGCAGAAGAAGCAGCAGAAGGAGAAGCAGAAGCAGAAGAAGATGCAGTAGGAGAAGCAGGAGAAGCAGAAGAAGCAGAAGGTGAAGTAGAAGTAGGAGAAGGAAGAGCCGCAGAAGAAATAGGAGAAGCAGAAGGAGAAGCAGAAGCAGAATGTGAAGCAGAAAGAGAAGCAGTAGAAGCAGAAGAATCAGGAAAAGAAGAAGCAGAATAAAGAGAAGAAGAAGAAGAAGAAGAAGAAGAAGAAGAAGAAGAAGAAGAAGAAGAAGAAGAAGAAGAAGAAGAAGAAGAAGAAAAAGAACAACAACAACAACAACAAGGAGGATTAGGAGGAGGAGGAGGAGGAGGAGAAGGAGGAGGAGGAGGAGGAGAAGGAGAGGCATAAGGAGAAGCAGTAGAAGCAGAAGAAGCAGAAGCAGGAGAAGCAGAAGCAGAAGAAAAAGAATAAGCAAAAGAAGCAGAATCAGAGGGAGAAGCAGAAGAAGGAGAAGGAACAGAAGGAGAAGGAGAAGGATAATCAGAAGGAGAAGCAGAAGAAGGAGAAGCAGAAGCAGAGAAGCAGCAGAAGGAGAAGCGGAAGCAGAAGAAGATGCAGAAGGAGAAGCAGGAGAAGCAGAAGAAGCAGAAGTAGAAGGAGAAACAGAAGTAGGAGAAGGAGAAGGAGAAGGAAGGGCAGCAGAAGCAATAGGAGAAGCAGAAGGAGAAGCAGAAGCAGAATGAGAAGCAAAAAGAGAAGCAGTAGAAGCAGAAAAACCAGGAGAAGCAGAAGAAAGAGAAGAAGAAGAAGAAGAAGAAGAAGAAGAAGAAGAAGAAGAAGAAGAAGAAGAAGAAGAAGAAGAAGAAGAAGAAGAAGAAGAGGAGAAGAAGAAGAAGAAGAGAAGAGAGAGAGAGAGAGAGAGAGAGAGAGAGAGAGAGAGAGAGAGAGAGAGAGGAGAGAGAGAGAGAGAGAGAGAGAGAGAGA
>NW_012306975.1:0-2678 GCF_000151885.1 Dipodomys ordii | reverse complement strand
CAGGAGAAGCAGAAGCAGATGATACAGAAGAAGGAGAAGAAGTTGAAGCAGAAGGAGAAGCAGAAACTGAAGGAAAAGCAGAAAGAGAAGCAGGAGAAGCAGAAGAAGCACAGCAGGAGAAGCAGAAGCAGAAGAAGCCGAAAAAGTAAAAGCAGAACCTGAAGCAGAAGGAGAAGCAGGAGAAGCAGAAGAAGCAGAATCTGGAGAAGCAGAAGGAGAAGCAGAAGCAGAAAGATAAATAGTAGAATAAGCAGAAGCAGAAGCAGCAGGAGAAGCAGCAGAAGAAGATGGAGAAGGCGAGAGTGAAGGACTAGGAGTAGGAGAAGCAAAAGGATAAGCAGAAGCAGAAAGAGACGCAGAAGGGAAAGCAGCACGAGAAGTAGGAGAAGCAGGAGAAGCAGAAGCAGGAGAATCAGAAGAAAGAGAAGACGCAGAAGCAGAATGAGAAGCAGAAGGAGAAATTGAAGCAGAAGCAGAAGCAGGAGGAGAAGCATAAGAAGGAGAAGGAGAAGCAGAAAGAAAAGCAGAAAGAGAAGCAGAACGAGAAGCAGGAGAAGCAGAAGAAGGAGAAGCAGAAGCAGAAGAAACAGAAGAAGGAGAAGAAGCAGAAGGAGAAGCAAAAACAGAAGGAGAAGCAGAAAGAGAAGGTGCGGAAGCAGAAGAAGCAGAAGCAGGAGAAGCAGAAGCATAAGAATCCGAAAAAGCAGAAGCAGAACCTGAAGCAGAAGGAGAAGCAGGAGAAGCAGAAGAAGCAGAATTTGCAGAAGCAGAAGGAGAAGCAGAAGCAGAAAGAGAACCAAAATCAGAAGGAGAAGCAGAAGAAACAGACCAGTAGCAGAAGAAGCTGAAGATGTAGAAGCAGAAAAAGAAGCACAAGAAATAGCAGAAGAACGAGAAGGAGAAGGAGAAACAGAAGGAGAAGCAGAAGCAGAAAAAGAATCAGGAAAAGCAGAAGCAGAAACAGACGGAGAAGCAGAAGAAGGAGAAGAAGAAGGAGAAGCAGCAGAAGAAGCACAAGGAAAAGCACAAGCAGAAGGAGATGCAGAAGGAGAAGCAGGAGAAGCAGAAGAAGCAGAAGCAGAAGGAGAAGAACTAAAGAGAAGAAGCAGAAGCGGGAGAAGCAGAAGTAGAAAGAGAAGCCGACGAAGAGAAGCAGAACGAGAAGCAGGAGAAGCAGAAGAAGCAGAAGCGGGAGAAGCAGAAGAAGTAGAAACAGAAGAAGGAGAAGGAGCAGAAGCAGAAGGAGAAGCAGAAGCAGAAGGGGAAGCAGAAAGAGAAGCAGGAAAAGCAGAAGCAGGAGAAGCAGAAGCAGAAGAATACGAAGAAGCAGAAGCAGAAGCAGAACCTGAAGCAGAAGGAGAAGCAGGAGAAGCAGAAGAAGCAGAATCTGGAGAAGCAGAATGACAAGCTGAAGGAGAAGCAGAAAGAGAATCAAAAGCAGAAGGAGAAGCAGAAGAAACAGAAGAAGCAGAAGCAGAAGCAGTAGCAGTTACAGCAGAAGCAGAAGGAGAAGCAGAAGGAAAAGCAGAACGAGAAGGAGAAGGAGAAACAGAGGCAGAAGCAGAAGGAGAAGCAGAAGCAGAAGAAAGAGCATAAGGACAAGCACAAGCAGAAGGAGATGCAGAACGAGAAGCAGGAGAAGCAGACGAAGCAGAAGATGAAGGAGAAGCAGAAGTAGGAGAAGGAGAAGGAGGAGAAGCAGAAGCAGAAGGAGAAGCAGAAGAGGAATGAGAAGCAGAAAGAGAAGCAGGAGAAGCACAAGATGCAGAACCAGGAGAAGCCGAAAGAGAAGAAGCAGAAGAAGCAGAAACAGAAGCAGAAGTAGATGCAGAAGCAGAAGGAGAAGCAGCAGAAGAAGTAGAACCAGAAATTCAGGCAGGAGAAACAGAAGAAGCAGAAGCTGAAAGAGAAGCAAAAAGAGAAGCAGAAGGAGAAGTAGAAGAAGCAGCAGAAGGAGAAGCCGCAGAAGAAGCAGAAAAACAAGCAGGAGAAGCAGAAGCAGAAAGAGAAGTACAAGCAGAAGAAGCAGAAGCAGAAGAAGAAGCAGTAGAAGCATAAGAAGCAGAAGCAGGAGAAGCAGAAGCAGAAGAACAAGAAGAAGCATAAGAAGCAGAAGCAGAAGCAAAGGGAGAAACAGAAGGAGGAGAAGGAGCAGCAGAAGGTGAAGCAGGAGGAGATGGAGAAGCAGAAGGAGAAGCAGAAACAGAAGGAGAAGAAGAAGGATTAGTTGGAGAATCAGAAGAAGCAGAAGCACAAAGAGAAGCAGTAGAAGGAGAAGGAGAAGCAGAAGCAGAGGAAAGGAAGGAGAAGCAGAAGAAGCAGAAGCGGAAGAAGCCGAAAGTGAAGAAGCAGAAGTAGAAGCAGAAGCAGAAGGAGAAGCAGCAGAACAAGTAGAACCAGAAATTCAGGCAGGAGAAACAGAAGAAGCAGAAGCAGAAAGAGAAGCAAAAAGAGAAGCAGAAGGAGAAGTAGAAGAAGCAGCTGAAGGAGAAGCAGCAGATGAAGCAGAAAAACAAGCAGGAGAAGCAGAAGCAGAAAGAGAAGTAGAAACAGTAGAAGCAGAAGAAGATGAAGCAGAAGAAGAAGCAGTAGAAGCATAAGAAGCTGAAGCAGGAGAAGCAGAAGATTAAGAACAAGAAGAAGCATAAGAAGCAGAATCAGAAGCAGAGGGAGAAACA
>NW_012306974.1:0-2678 GCF_000151885.1 Dipodomys ordii | reverse complement strand
TTAATCAGAATGTTAAAGCAGAAAAGTGTATCAGATGAAGGATCTGTATACGGAAAATCAGCCTGATTAGCAGTAAGTACAATTGATTTAGAAAGGTGGATTTTCTTATACATGAGAAGCAGTAGTAGATTATTTCATGAGTAGGACAAGATGAAGAATCAGAAGGAGAAGCAGAAACAGAAGGAGAATCAGATAGAGATGTAGGGGTAGCAGATGAATCAGTAGCATTTGATGCATAAGCTTAATATTTCTATGAAGCTGTAGCAGAACTTGTATCAGAAGGAGAAGCATGAGAAGCAGAAGTATCTGAATTTCGAGTATCAGAATGAGATTTTGAAGGAGATGCAGAAGCAGAAAGTTTATCAAATTCAGAAGGAGAAGCTGAAGAAACAGTAGAAGTAGAAGCAGTAGCAGTTGTAGTTGAAGCAGCCGAAGGAATGCAGAAGAACAAGAAGGAGAAAGAGAAACAAGGAGAAGCAGAAGGAGAAGCAGAAAGAGAAGCAGGTAAAGCAGAAGAAGAAGAAGAAGAAGAAGAAGAAGAAGAAGAAGAAGAAGAAGAAGAAGAAGAAGAAGAAGAAGAAGAAGAAGAAGAAGAAGAAGAAGAAGAAGAAGAAGAAGAAGAAGAAGAAGAAGAAGAAGAAGAAGGAGAAGGAGAATCAGAAGGAGAAACAGAAGAAGGAGAAGGAGAAGCAGAAGCAGAAGAAGATGCAGAAGGAGGAGCAGGAGAAGTAGAAGTAGCAGAAGCAGAAGGAGAAGCAGGTAAAGCAGAAGAAGCAGAAGCAAAAGAAGGAGAAGCAGAAGCAGAAGAAGAAGGAGCATAAGGACAAGCACAAGCAGAAGGAGAGGCAGAAGGAGAAGCAGGAGAAGGAGAAGAAGCAGAAGCTAAAGGAGAAGCAGAAGTAGGAGAAGGAGGAGAAGCAGAAGCATAAGGAGAAGCCGAAGCGGAATGAGAAGCAGAAAGAGAAGCAGGAGAAGCACAAGAAGCAGAAGCAGGAGAAGCCGAAAGAGAAGAAGCAGAAGAAGCAGAAACAGAAGCAGAAGTAGAAGCAGAAGCAGAAGGAGAAGCAGCAGAAGAAGTAGAACCAGAAATTCAGGCAGGAGAAACAGAAGAAGCAGAAGCAGAAAGAGAAGCACAAAGAGAAGCAGAAGGAGAAGTAGAAGAAGCAGCAGAAGGAGAAGCAGCAGAAGAAGCAGAAAAACAAGCAGGAGAAGCAGAAGCAAAAGAGAAGTAGAAGCAGAAGAAGCAGATGAAGAAGAAGAAGCAGTAGAAGCATAAGAAGCAGAAGCAGGAGAAGCAGAAGCAGAAGAACAAAAAGAAGCATAAGAAGCAGAAGCAGAAGCAGAGGGAGAAACAGAAGAAGGAGAAGGAGCAGCAGAAGGTGAAGCAGAAGGAGATGCAGAAGCAGAAATAGAAGCAGAAACAGAAGGAGAAGAAGAAGGAGAAGTTGGAGAATCAGAAGAAGCAGAAGCACGAAGAGAAGCAGTAGAAGGAGAAGGAGAAGCAGAAGCAGAGGAAAGAAAGGAGAAGCAGAAGAAGCAGAAGCGGAAGAAGCCGAAAATGAAGAAGCAGAAACAGAAGCAGAAGTAGAAGTAGAAGCAGAAGGAGAAGCAGCAGAACAAGTAGAACCAGAAATTCAGGCAGGAGAAACAGAAGAAGCAAAAGCAGAAGGAGAAGCAAAAAGAGAAGCAGAAGGAGAAGTAGAAGAAGCAGCAGAAGGAGAAGCAGCAGAAGAAGCAGAAAAACAAGCAGGAGAAGCAGAAGCAGTAAGAGAAGTAGAAGCAGAAGAAGCAGAAGCAGAAGAAGAAGCAGTAGAAGCATAAGAAGCAGAAGCAGGAGAAGCAGAAACAGGAGAAGCAGAAGCAGAAGAACAAGAAGAAGCATAAGAAGCAGAAGCAGAAGCAGAGGGAGAAACAGAAGAAGGAGAAGGAGCAGCAGAAGGTGAAGCAGAAGGAGATGAAGAAGCAGAAGGAAGCAGAAACAGAAGGAGAAGAAGAAGGATTAGTTGGAGAATCAGAAGAAGCAGAAGCAGAAAGAGAAGCAGAAGAAGGAGAAGGAGAAGCAGAAGCACAGGAAAGGAAGGAGAAGCAGAAGAAGCAGAAGCAGGAGAAGCAGAAGAAGAAGAAGAAGAAGAAGAAGAAGAAGAAAGAGCAGAAGGAAAAGCAGAAGCAGAAGGAGAAGCAGAAAGAGAAGGAGAAGAAGCAGTAGCAGGAGAAGCAGAAGCACAAGAAACAGAAGAAGCTGAAGAAGCAGAAGCAGGACCTGAAGCAGAAGAAACAGAACAAGCAGAAGAAGCAGTAGCAGAAGCAGAACGAGAAGCAGAAGAAGAAGAAGGAGAAGGAGAAAGAGAAGGATTAGGAGTAGGAAGAGCAGGAGAATAAGAAGCAGAACGAAAAGCAGAAGGAGCATCAGAAGGAGAGGCAGAAGGAGCAGCAGAAGGAGAAGCAGAGGAAGGAGAAGCAGAAGCAGAAGAAGCAGCAGAAGGAGAAGCAGAAGCAGAAGAAGATGCAGAAAGAGAAGCAGGAGAAGCAGAAGAAGCAAAAGCAGAAGGAGAAGCAGAAGCGGAAGTAGAAGAAGGAGAAGGAGAAGGAAGGGCAGCCGAAGCAATAGGAGAAGCAGAAGGAGAAGCAGAAGAATGAGAAGAAGAAAGAGACGCAGGAGAAGCACAAATGCAGAAGCA
>NW_012306973.1:0-2679 GCF_000151885.1 Dipodomys ordii | reverse complement strand
CAGCGGTACACAGCTTGGGACTTATTCGAGGACAAAGCGGGACACAGTGGGACACAGCAGGGACACAGCAGGGACACAGCGAGGAACACAGCGGGGGACACAGCGGGACACAACGAGGAACACATCGAGGACACAGCGGGACCCAGCAGGACACAGCATCGATACAGAGGGGACACAGCGGGACACAGCGGGGTACACAGCTGAGGACACAACGGGACACAGCGGTGGACACAGCGAGGACACAGCGGGACACAGCGGGGACACTGCGGGAACATAGCGGGACACAGCGGGTACAGAGCGGGACACAGCGGGGTCACAGAGTGGTATACAGCAGGACACATCGGGAAACAAAGCGAGGTCACAGCGGGGGACAAAGCGGGACAACATGGAACACAGTGTGACACAGCGGGACACAGCGGGGTACACAGAGGGACACAGGGGGCACACAGCGGGGACACAGCGGGACCCAACGGGACACAGCGGGGACACAGTGGGACACAGCGGGACAAAGCGGCAGACACATCGGGACACAGCAGGCACACAGCGGGGACACAGCGGGACACAGCGGGACACAGCGGGGACAGAGGGGGACACAGCCGGACACAGCGGGACACAGCAGGGGACACAGTGGGACACAGTTGGGGACCCAGTGAGGACACAGCGGGACACAGCAGGGGACACAGCGAGGACACAGCGGGGGACACAGCGGGGGACACAGCGGGACACAGTGGGGAACACAGCGAGGACACAGCGGGACACAACGGGACACAGCGTCGATACAGCGGGGAGGCAGCGTTACACAGCGTGGTACAAACTGTGGACACAGCGGGACACAGCGGTACACAGCAGGACACAGCGGGGGACACAGTGGGACAAAGCGGGGACACAGCAGGACACAGCGGGACACAGCGGGGGACACAGCGGTACACAGCTTGGGACACAGCGAGGACAAAGCGGGACACAGTGGGACACAGCAGGGACACAGCGAGGACACAGCGGGGGACACAGCGGGGGACACAGCGGGACACAGTGGGACACAGCGGGGACAAAGCGTGAGACACAGCGAGGGACAGAGAGGGAAACAGCAGGGGACACAGCGAGGAAACAGCGGGACACAGCGGTGACACAGCGGGGACTCAGCGGGGAACACAGTGGGACACAGCGGGGGACACAGCGGGACACAGGGAGGAACACAGCAGGGACACAGTGGGACCCAGCGGGACACAGCGTAGATACAGCGGGCACACAGCGTTACACAGCGTGGTACACAGCTGTGGACACAACGAAATACAGTGGGGGCACAGCAGGACACAGCGGGACACAGTGGGACACAGCGGGGACAAAGCATGAGACACAGCGGAGGACAGAGCGGGAGACAGCGGGGGACACAGCGAGGACACAGAGGGACACAGCGGGGACTCAGCGGGGGACACAGCGGGAGACAAAGAGGGACACCACGGAACACAGCGGGACACAGCGGGAAACAGCAGTGACCCTGCGGGGACACAGTGGGACACAGCTGGGGACACAGCGGGACACAGAGGGGGACAGAGCGGGAAACAGGGAGGAACACAGCAGGGACACAGTGGGACCCAGCGGGACACAGCGTAGACACAGCGGGCACACAGCGTTACACAGCGTGGTACACAGCTGTGGACACAACGAAATACAGTGGGGGCACAGCGGGACACAGCGGGACACAGTGTGACACAGCGGGGACAAAGCGTGAGACACAGCGGAGGACAGAGCGGGAGACAGCGGGGGACACAGCGAGGACACAGAGGGACACAGCGGGGACTCAGAGGGGGACACAGCGGGAGACAAAGAGGGACACCACGGAACATAGCAGGACACAGCGGGAAACAGCAGTGACCCTGCGGGGACACAGTGGGACACAGGTGGGGACACAGCGGGACACAGAGGGGGACAGAGCCTGAAATAGAGGGGGACAGAGCGTGGGACACAGCGAGACACAGCAGGGACAAAGCTGGACACAGCGGGGTACACAGAGGGACACAGCGGGGACGCAGCGGGGAAACAGCTTGACACAGCAGGACACAGCGGGACACAGCGGGGGACACAGCAGTACACAGCAGGACAAAGCGGGACACAGCGGGGTCACAGTGGGGGACACAGCGGGACAGAGTGGGGTACACAACTGGGGACACAGCGAGGACACAGCGGGCCACAGCGGGACACAGCGGGGACACTGCGGGAACATAGCAGGACACAGAGGGGTACACAGCGGGACACAGCGGGACACAGCTGGGGACACAGCGGGGACACAGCTGGACACAGCGGAACACAGCGGGAGACAAAGCGGGAGACAGCGGGGCACACAGCGAGGACACAGGGGGACACAGAGGCGACACAGAGGGGACTCAGCGGGGGACACAGCGTGGGACAAAGTGCGACACCACGGGACACAGTGTTACACAGCGGGACACAGCGGGGACACAGCAGGAAAAAGCAGGGGACACAGCGGGACACAGCGGGCCACAGCGGGGGACACAGCAGGGGACAGGAGAGAGAGAGAGTGGCCACAGCGAGACACAGCGGTGACACAGCTGGACACAGCGGGGTACACAGCAGGACACAGCGGGCACACAGCGGGGACAGAGCGGGACACAGCGGGACACAGCAGGCACACAGCAGGGGGACACAGAGGGGTACACATGA
>NW_012306972.1:0-2679 GCF_000151885.1 Dipodomys ordii | reverse complement strand
GCTTCTGTTTCTTCTGTTTCTTCTGCTTCTCCTTCTGATTGTGGTTCTCTTTCTGCTTCTGCTTATCCTTCTGCTTCTGCAAATTCTGCTTCTTCTGCTTCTCCTGCTTCTCCTTGTGCTTCAGGTTCTGCTTCTGCTTCTTCGGATTCTTATGATTCTGCTTCTCCTGCTTCTGCTTCTTCTGCTTCCGCACCTTCTCTTTCTGCTTCTCCTTCTGTTTTTGCTTCTCCTTCTGCTTCTGCTTCTTCTCCTTCTTCTGTTTCTTCTGCTTCTGCTTCTCCTGCTTCTGCTTCTCCTGCTTCTCGTTCTGCTTCTCTTTCTGCTTCTCTTTCTGCTTCTCCTTCTCCTTCTTCTGCTTCTCCTTCTGCTTCTGCTTCAATTTCTCCTTCTGCTTCTCATTCTGCTTCTGCGTCTTCTGTTTCTTCTGCTTCTCCTGCTTCTGCTTCTCCTGCTTCTCCTGCTTCTTCTGATTCTCCAACTAATCCTTCTTCTTCTCCTTCTGTTTCTGCTTCTCTTTCTGCTTCTCCATCTCCTTGTGCTTCAACTTCTGCTGCTCCTTCTCCTTCTTCTGTTTCTCCCTCTGCTTCTGCTTCTGCTTCTTATGCTTCTTCTTCTTCTTCTTCTTCTTCTTCTTCTTCTTCTTCTTCTTCTTCTTCTTCTTCTTCTTCTTCTTCTTCTTCTTCATCTTCTTCTTCTCTTACATCTGCTTCTGCCTATCCTGCTTCTTCTGCTTCTACTGCTTCTCTTTCTGCTTCTCATTCTGCTTCTGCTTCTCCTTCTGCTTCTCCTATTGCTTCTGCTGCTCTTCCTTTTCCTTCTCCTACTTCTGCTTCTCCTTCTGCTTTTGCTTCTTCTGCTTCTCTTGCTTCTCCTTCTGCATCTTCTTCTGCTTCTGCTTCTCCTTCTGCTGATTCTTCTGCTTCTATTTCTCCTTCTTCTGATTCTCCTTCTGCTTCTCCTTCTCCTGCTCCTTCTGCTTCTCGTTCTGCTTCTGATTCTCCTTCTGCTCTTCCTACTCCTAATCCTTCTCTTTCTCCTTCTCCTTCTTCTTCTCCTTCTTCTTCTTCTGCTTCTCGTTCTGCTTCTGCTTCTGCTTCTTCTGCTTGTTCTGTTTCTTCTGCTTCAGGTCCTGCTTCTGCTTCTTCGGCTTCTTCTGTTTCTTCTTCTGCTTCTCCTGCTACTGCTTCTTCTCCTTCTCTTTCTGCTTCTCCTTCTGCTTTTGCTTCTCTTTCTGCTTCTGCTTCTCCTTCTGCTTCTCCGGATTCTGCTTCTTCTGCTTCTCCTGCTTCTCCTTCTGCTTCAGGTTCTGCTTCTGCTTCTTCGGCTTCTTCTACTTCTGCTTCTCCTGCTGATGCTTCTTCTGCTTCTCCTGCTTCTCTTTCTGCTTTTGCCTCTGTTTCTGCTTCTTCTTCTGCTTCTGCTTCTTCTCCTTCTTTTGTTTCTTCTGCTTCTTCTGCTTCTCGTTCTGCTTCTCGTTCTGCTTCTCTTTCTGCTTCTCGTTCTGCTTCTCCTTCTCCTTCTCCTTCTTCTGCTTCTCCTTCTGCTTCTACTTCTCCTACTGCTTCTGATTCTGCTTCTGCTTCTTCGGCTTCTCCTGTTTCTTCTGCTTCTGCTTCTCCTGCTTCTTCTGCTTCTCCTGCTTCTCTTTCTGCTTCTCCTTCGCTTCTGCTTCTCCTTCTGCTTCTGCTCTTCTCCTTCTTCTGTTTCTTTTGCTTCTGTTTCTTCTGCTTCTTCTTCTTCTGTTTCTTCTGATTCTACTTCTGCTTCTCCTTCTTCTCCTCTTTCTGCTTCTACTTCTGCTTCTTCTGATTCTCCTGCTTATCCTTCTGTTTCTGCTTCTCTTTCTGCTTCTGCTTCTCCTTCTGCTGCTCCTTCTCCTTCTCCTTCTTCTGCTTCTCCCACTGCTTCTGCTTCTTTTGCTTTTTCTTTTTCTTCTGCTTCTGCTCCTCCTGCTTCTGCTTCTACCGCTTCTTCTTATGCTTCTCCTTATGCTTCTCCTTATGCTGCTGCTTCTTTTCTTCTTCCTCTTCTTCTTCTTTTTCGTCTTCTTGTTCTTCTTCTCTTTCTTCTGCTTCTGCTTTTCCAGCTTCTTCTGCTTCTACTGTTTCTCTTTCTGCTTCTCATTCTCCTTCTGCTTCTCCTTCTGCTTCTCCTATTGCTTCTGCTGCACTTTCCTTCTCCTTCTCCTTCTCCTACTTCTGCTTCTCCTTCTGCTTCTGCTTCTTCTGCTTCTCCTGCTTCTCGTTCTGCATCTTTTTCAGCTTCTGCTTCTTCTTCTGCTTCTGCTACTCCTTCTTCTGATTCTCCTTCTGATTCTCCTTCTACTTCTCTTTCTGCTGTTCATTCTCCTTCTTCAGCTTCTCCCTCTGATTCTTCATCTTATGCTTATTCTTTTTCTACTGATTCGGCTTCTCCTGCTTCTGCTTCTTCTGCTTCTACTTCTTCTCCTTATGCTTCTCCTTCTCCTTCTCCATATTCTTCTTCTTCTTCTTCATCTTCTTCTTCTTCTTCTTCTTCATCTTCTTCTTCGAAATAATCAGGACAAAAACATAGACGAAATATGCTTTCTTTTATGAGTAAAAAGCGAATGAACGACAACTTTAACAGTAAACTTATTAAAAGGTGCGTACTGTATATACTCCTACTACTTAATCTACAATAGATTCCAAGTGAGTACTC